>NC_135178.1:37227834-37320334 GCF_041146795.1 Maylandia zebra
GAAAAGACCTGGGACTCAAAGTGATGCTAGTAACAACAGGGATGCAAGAACACCTCATTAGTAATGTCACAGAGTAAACTCGCTGTCCATATTTAACTTTAATCACTGCCTCCTAATATTTACTAGTTTTCTAAGTTTTGCATATAGCTGTACATACACAACTTCATTTTCAAAACCTTAATTCAGTCACGCTGTGATCATTGTTTCTGTTATGTTGTGTTTTGTTGTGACTTCGACGCTGTGGGTGATGTGGTTCCAAGTGTTTGTGTGAAGGTTTAGCTAGCAACAGCCTCCTGCAGAGATGAATGTTGAGGGTTAATGTTGCTGAATGTTGATAAATGTTCATAGTTTCTTAACAGGTAATAATTGTGTAGAAACACTTAGCTCGCTATGAAAAACAGGAAATTACTGCAACATTTTCCTGAGTTTACACTTGCAAACTAGGGTAGTATAAAATGCATTTACCTTTAAACTTTGAAGCCATTTACTTTGGTAAACCATTAAGTTCATGCGACTTCTTAAGTGCTTCACATTCAAAGTACAAAATTTAGCATAGATATATTAAATTGAGAGTATTTACTGATTTACGCAGCTTATGTTTTGCAGTGTACAGTATTATCTACTAGTTTTGTGAGCAAATGTTTGCTTTTTTGGCTTTTTTGGGGGATCCGGGCTAAAATCTGAAGTCTCACATGTCAGGTCGCAGGAAAGCCTGGAGAGCCATCAGAACAGATCAATAGAAGCTGTAAAATCAAGCCCCCAACACCACATTAATCGGTTATTGAATAACCACGTTATCTGTCTAACTGCGATGCGTGCTGCCAGCTAATTAAAAGCCAGGGCTATTCATTCTGGATTTAAACATTTAAAAGCTGGAGCCCAAGACAAGCACAAAAAATATCAGCAAATTAGAATTACAGCCCCGCACTATTCACGCCACAACAATACTAGAGATGGCACGATACCACTTTTTTATGTCCGATACCGATACGTAATATCGGATCGGTCCATCTCTAGACAATACTGAAGTAAACGTTAAATTTTAAGATCAGCAAAATGTTAAATGAAGACATGATCTTAAATGTAACATGAGCTTCTGCATTGAGCAGTACAGAGTCTGAATTTCAGTGACATTTGCTTTAAAAAAGTTCAAGGTGTAATTTTGACATGTGATACCAGCCAAAGGACAGAGTTACTAAATAATAGTGATTATTAATGGTAGTTGTGCTCTTTTTATGTCTCACTGTTCAGTTTTAGGCACTCGTGGATACTGTGCAGGTTTCTGGTGTCTGTGTCTATAGTGATGTTGTGTGGGTCCAGTAAAAAGTAGGGTTCAGAAGCAATGTTCAGATATGGTCTGTTTCACTCAGTGAAAGACGCTGTTGTCACGTCGACTGTTTGCACCATGTTTAATACTGAGGAGTATTACACCGTTATTGTTCCTGCTGGAACTGTGCTGGGTTCACTTATGTGTCACTCTCTCAATATTCAAATGAGAAGACAAGAGGAAGGAAAGCCAAGCCTGAGCTGAAGAATGGACCAGTTTGTGAACCATTTCCTAATTGTTAATGAGGGGCTTCAGGACAGCTTGCCAAGGCTGGAGGGCCAATGGCGAAGAACTGTTTGAAAAGTGAAGGGGGGGTTGGGGGGGTGGACTGGGGCTAGCTGTTGGGCCACTGTCACTGAGGGGGACCCTAAACCCAATCAGCCCCCTCCTACCTGCTTCACAAAGTGCTGGAGCAGGCAACTGAGAGTTGCTGTCACTTCCACCGAAGATTTTAATGAGGGTCTAGCTGGTGCTTTGGGACTGTGGTGAGCCTGTGACACTTGCAGACTACAGTCTGTTAAGCAAACGCTGTGTCAGCTGACTTGGAGAGCAAAGGGGGGTCAGATTTTAAAGATGTCCAACAACAACAATAATCAAGAAGAGAAGGAGGAAAAAGAAGAGGACGCTGAAGATAAAAGAGAGGAGGTCACAGTGAACACTGCGCTGCTTCCACCTCCTACTGAGGTCAATGTGAAGAGTCCAGCTGAGGACGAAAAGCCAGTGCCCAAGCCCTTGCCCAACGGGCACCACTGCCAGCCTATGAACCTCAGTATCTTTCCTCTCTCCACAGTCTCACCAGCAGCAGAGAGGATTCGCTTCATCCTAGGTGAGGACGACGATGGCCCGGCACCCCCACAGCTCTTCACTGAGTTGGATGAGCTCCTGTCAGTGGACGGACAGGAGATGGAGTGGAAGGAGACGGCCAGGTAAGATCCTCTTTGTGTGTATCTGCTTTGTTAAAATCATATCCTTTCACGGAGTCACTAAAAATGTGAATAAAAATGATGAAAAACCAGCCTCACGTTAAGTTTTTATCTCAAAAGGAATGAATATTTGTTTTTTATGGAAAAACAGTGAACAGACATTTGAAAACAGCTCCAAGTTTAAAACTGAGCTCAGAGTTTTACTGGTTTCTTCTGAGTGGCTCTCTAGTGGGACACACTGGGACAGAGATGGGATGATTGTTTATACATAATTAGCAGTGGATGAGTGAAGTTCTTTCAGGAGGAAACAGAGTCTCTGGACCGCTGCTCGAGGCACCCAATCAGCGATTCATTATCCTAAACTCAGACATACTGTAGAAGTTTTGATTCACTGTTGTTTAAACAGTTTGCAGAAGTACTGCTGACATTTTTAGTGCACTTTAAAATTGCTTTTAATTAAACTCAGTGAAGCTTTTAATTGCTAAGTTCTGCTTTAAATCTAGTTGACTGTTGTTTTAAATTTGGCCTTTTTGCCAGCGTTTCTAATGACTGACGATAAAATTGTCCAGCCTCCGCCCCCGTGCCTACTGCACACAGGAAGTTATTATATATGACTGAAGGATCAGATGAGGGGCTGATCCTTCAGTCATATTCGGTCAGCTCTGGAGAAACTTCAGCATAATTTAACCTGCACTGGACCACATGTTTGAAACACACTATGATAGGTAAGTGTGGCCTCGGGAGTAATGATTCCCATCATTTCATGTCAGCCGTCTGAAAAAATCTAATAAAAAGCAATAAAAAAGCTTCTACTTGATAGAAGAGGATGCAGCATATTTTTTCAGTCTCTAAAAATAAAAATCTTTAGCATACAGAAACTGTATGGAAAAAAAAAAAAACAGGCTGAGGACAGCAGTGCAAGAGTTGTAGTTCAAAATTTAAGAACTTGTGCAGCATCTTGATGAGTACACTCAGAGGACTCAAACTGAATAAAAGCTCTGCGACGTGCTGGGCAGTGCTGACTGCCTGCCAAGTGCGGTTTTGGCAGCCAGATTAAAACCGCAGTAGAGAAACAGCCGCTCAGTAACACCTCTGATTCTCAGGTCTCTCACTCTGAGCTGTCGAAATGAAGAATGGCAGAAAAAATATAACAATGCAGACTCAGAATCCAGTTTTTTTCCCAATAATGAAAAATGAAAAATTGATTGATTTAAAAAATAATGGCTGACCCTCGTCAACAGGTCCACCAAGCGTACATTTGATGGCTCATAATTTGGACTAAAGAGCAAAAAGCATGAAATAATTCTTTAAGTTTGTCATATATTTGACAATATTTACTTTTCCTTTTTTTCCCAAGACAAAGTTTAATTAAATTTTATTCATACAGCGCCAAATCAACACAACAGTTGCCTCAAGGCGCTTTATATTGGATGTTAATGACCCTACAATAACACGTACAGAGAAAAACCCAACGGTCATGTCGCACTTTGGCGACAGTAGGAAGGAAAAACTCCCTTTTAACAGGAAGAAACCTCCGGCAGACCGGATGGGGTGAGAGAAGGGCGAGAGTACAAAGACATATTACAAGTATGATTCAGTGCAGAGAGGTCTATTAAAACATAGTGAGTGAGAAAGGTGACTGAAGAAGAAACACCCAGTGCATCATGGGAATCCCGCAGCAGCCTACACCTATTGCAGCATAACTAAGGGAGGATTCAGGGTCACCTGGTCCAGCCCTAACTATATGCTTTATATGCTTTAGCAAAAAGGAAAGTTTGAAGCCTAATCTTCAAAGTAGTAGAAGTGCAATACATACTTGCATAGATATTTTTAGTGGTGGCATTTTTCACCAGGCTCTTGTTCATTGTGACGCTCTACATTCTGACATTATGAGAATAGCTTGGGCTAAAATTAGACTTGTGATGCCTCGAAGCCACCCATACTTACTCTCTAACACTGATATCTCTCCTCTTGCATCCTGACTGTACAGCCTGTTTTTGGTATGCCTGCTTCCCCCCAAGTTAGCAGGTTACTGCTTAGTACATTTCTATAAAATAAAATAATGTAAATGTTTATCCAAGACTATGATAAAAAGATTTTCATGTTAAATCGTGCACCTGTCTGAGTCTTTTTTCTTTAAATCCAGGTGGATCAAGTTTGAGGAGAAGGTGGAGAAAGGTGGAGAACGCTGGAGTAAACCTCATGTGGCGACGCTGTCCTTACACAGCCTATTTGAACTGAGGACATGTATAGAAAAAGGCACCATCATGCTGGACCTGGAAGCTTCTACGCTACCCCAGGTTGTTGGTAAGCTCATCTCTTCAAAAATAATTTGTTTGTTTTTTTTCTTTTTAATTCCAGCAGCTACAAATTAATTTAACCCATCGAGTGATTATCGCCATGATGTGTAATCACAGCTGTAACAAATTCATATAAAGCTGCAGTTCATCCTGTGATTGTGAGGTTAAAAGTGCAGTAGAACACCTTTTACTTCAATAATAGATGTGTTGTATCTTTAAAAGGTTATGTTCACATAGTTCAACCACAATGGTTGAGAGAAGGTTAAAGTGGAAGGAGCAGCAGGACCAAAGTGTCTTCATCCCACTTCATATGTAAATTAAAGTGGTCTCACTGCAGAGATACATAAGTGGACAATGTTTCAGCTTCATCTCCTGGTTGGGGCTATGATGAGAACCTCAGACTGCATATAAATGATGGCTATAGCCACGGTGATCTCATCCAGCATGTGAAGCCCTCTTTTAAGTTATTTAATTTAAAGTTATTAGCTGATGGTACTTTACCAAGCCATGACATTTGTCAGATAATTTCATGAAAAATTCAACCTCAACTCTGCTTTTAAAAACTGAGATTAGTGATGCGAACTTTTAACTTCGATAACATTTAAACAAATGTGTTATTTTAAAAAAAAACAGACCCTGAAGAGCTGTTGTGAAGGGCAAAATGGGCTATAGTCCGGTGGCCAAAACAGAACAATGCTCAATAAAACCCCCCAAACAACCCCAAAAGCCCCCAAAACAAACACACAAAACACGATGTAAGTGTTTTTGGGGAGACAATAATGTGACGGACACTTCCACAGCTGGTCCGTCATGTTATTGTGTCCCCAGAAACACTTCCATTATGTTTTGTGTCATTTTGCAGTGTAATTGACCTCTCAGGGCCACCGTACTATAGATACTATGAAGGTTTTTTGTAGCAGGGTGTGTCACTACCCGATCGGTACCGGAAACCCGATCGGTACCGTGCGAAAGGCCACTACTCCGGGTAGCGACATGGGAGTAAATGGGGGTTGACTCACCTTTGCAGCAAGCCTCAAGTGGCCATTCATGGAACTGTAATGGAGCGACCTCTATGGAAATATTTTAAAAAATTTTTGAGGGAATAAGTTTTATTTTTTTATTTTTTACCATTCCATGAACTCTAAACTTTGAATTATCTCTATGATTAGAAGTACAATTATTTTTGCTGAGTCTGAATATGAAGAAATTGAATTTTTGGGAGATACAATATAAAATGTAAATACGTCTGGATCTCTATCCCTAAAAAATCGTATTACTTAACAAAGTCCAGCACAAAAGTGCTTTAGAGTGTGAAAGAACTGAACTGACAGATTTCTTTCATGTAAGAATATTTTTTTCTGCGGTTTGATCGTTTTGTTTTTTTCTCCCTTACACATCACTATTTTTTACTGCTGCGTAACGATACTAAAGGTCAGCATCTTCCTGCTCTGAAACAACAGCCCGTCTGCCAGCTTGATTAAATCAGCTGTGTGATGTGCAGCGTGTGCAGAGCAGGTCGGCAGGTTCACGGATTGATGCGCATCAAAACACTCAGGTTTCTTTTCATTCCCGTCTTTTAAGAGCGAGAAAAGAGCTGAGTTGCAGGCCATGCTGTACTTTACATTACAGCACTAGTTGACTATAGTTTGGACTAAATGGCCACACAAAAACTTCCTAATCTGAGGGCAGCTAACCTTCTCCAGTTGCTCTAAGATGATTATATCTCTGTGTCCTCCTATCTCATGCCACCACCCCAACATTTTTGTCTGCATGAGGGAGCAGGAAGAAGAGTTACCACTTGGAGTGATTAATGTGAAGTAATTGTCTGTGCTGCGTGAGCTGCACTGGGCGGAGTGGAGCTGGGCCTCTTGCTCTGAGGCCTGCTGACTTGACTGATAGGCCATTAACAGCACTACCCTTACACAAGAAGAGGAACTGCCCCGGGCTGCTTTCATTCAGCATTCAGGCTTCTGACCTTCTTTTCAAAAATAGACTAGACCTTTTGATTGAGCCATTTCATGATGCCATAAAGAGGAGCATTAGAGTCTGGGAGGCACTAATTGAGTCCTTAAAGTATGAAGAGACTTTTATGGTGACCTGTTTTGGGTGATAGTGTTTCCAAGTCTACCTTTTTGAGTAAAATGCTGCAGGGTGGGGAAAGAAAGAGACCCCAAATTAAAGTGTCATTTGACAGAACAGCACAATATAATTTTACTCTTTGTGCTCATCCTTTAATTTATAAAACTTGAAACAGGTGGCACCTTTGCAATAAACTTAAAACAATATTTTATTTTTGTTCATGTTGCAAAAAAGTGTTTATTCAATCTAACATGTTAAATTTCATGTTTTGTTTATATATATATATTTTTTTTCTTTGGATTCTTCTGAATTCTTCTGCTCCTAATTAAACCTAAAGCTCAAGAAATTAAGCAGTAATTAAAAAATGCATCTACAGTGTCTTTGCTTTAATGCAGAGTATTTAAAGCCTGCATTTAAACTTTAACTCAGCTTTTCACCTTCTCTTCCTCGCCTCGTCTCTTTCTGCATTTTCAGAGATGATCACTGACAACCAGATAGAGATCGGCCAGCTGAAGGCCGAACTTAAGGACAAGGTGATGTATACGTTGCTTCGGAAACATCGCCACCAGACCAAGAAGTCCAACCTGCGCTCTCTGGCTGACATCGGGAAGACGGTGTCCAGTGCAAGTAGGCTGTTTTCCACCCCGGAAAATGGTAATACTGATGCCAGTTTGGTGCAGTCTTAGCTTAAATAATTAAAGCTCGATTGCTATTTTATAAGAATAAACTAATTGCAGAATGGAGTCGACATTGAATTTTGTTAGGTGAAGAAAAAGATGTAGAGTGGGTTCTGAGGAATACCACAGTGTGTCATAAGGGGCACACTGCTGCCCTCCTCTGCATGAACCCACTAATGGGGCTTTAAACACAGTTCCAGCTGGAACCAGCAGATGAGGGAAAACACTAAAGAACCAACCTGAATAACTCGACCTGCATTAACACCAAAGCTAAAGAATAATTGAGTAAAATTAGTAAAGTTCAGAAATGTCTTTTGCAACGCTTTAAGTGGACTCACTGCAGGGTACTGTACTAACTACATAAACAGAGGTAGAGGTTTAAAGGGGACCTATTTATTAGTCATCTACAGTCAAGTATAAAGGAAGTGCACCCTCTGTCAATTCTAGGTTTTTTGTATCAGGACATAATAAAAAAATAATCGTATCCTTAACAGGTTTAAACTCATTCAATACAACATCAGATGGACAACCTTAATTAACCTTAATTCTGATGATCATCAGCAAGTGTCAGTAGCTCTATAGCAGGGGTGGGGAACTCCAGGATTTAAGGGTGTCCTGCAGGTTTTAGATCCTGGAGGTAATTTAGCCATTTAAATCATCTGTGTTGGATCAAGGACACATCTAAAACCTGCAGGACAGCGGCCCTCGAGGCCTGGAGTTCCCCAACCCTGCTCTACAGAGATATGCATGTGATCAAGGATACTGTAAAAAAACACAAGACCAGACTCTGTAGGCCTCTGTTAGCTTTTTATGGCAAAGTTCATGATGGTACAAAAAAGTAAAGAAGTAGTGTTTGGAAGGGCAGCCAGGAGAAAGGCTCCGCTCTCTAGAAGGAACATGGCAGGACAGATCAGGTTTAAGTTCAGTCTGACCAAGCAAACTTGTGGAACAATATCCTTTGGACTGAAGTGGATGTATTTGGCCATAATGCACAGTGCCATGTTTGGAGAAAACCAAACAGCTGATACCAGCTGTCAGCACTGGTGGAGGGGTGATGAGCTGGGTTATTTTTCTGAGTCACAGGACCCGGACACCTTGCACTCGACCAGTCGATCAGTCGAAGTATCCTACAGTCCGACGTGAGGTCATCTGTCCTATGACCAAAACATGATATAAATTTGTTCATGCAAACTGGTCATTAAAACAGAAAAAGACAAGTCCAGACCTGAACATGACTGAAGAACTGCAGCGGGACCTAAAGAGAGCTGTGCATCAAAACAATGCTCACTAATCTCTGTGCACTGAAGCAATGCTGTAAAGACGACTGGCCAACATTCCTCCACGATGATGTGAGACTGATAAAGTCATAAAGAAAGATTATTACTTCGAGTTATTACGTTCTTCCACAAGCTGTTGTTAATTTTAGAGCCTGCTCAGATGATTTTTTATGTCCTCATGCATAAAACCTTAGAACTGAAAGAGGGTTTTTTCAACCATAGCCGTTGCAGTTGTTCTTACATCTGATAAATAAAGTCACATGAACAAGTCATTTCTGTAAACCTTAACTTTAATATGAGAGAGAACAATGGGTCCTCTTTAACTCTGAAGAAGTGAGCTGGGGCAAGACTTCACGACCCACAGGAGTAATCATAAACCTGAAATCATAGGATTCTGGTGTTTGCTACTTTGGTCACAATCTTCTAGATTCACGATTCATGTTAACAGTAACGTTTCAAATCAATTAACTCTTAGTTTTGATTAAATTCATGGAAATGCATGTTTTATTTACAGAGCTGTCACTTTGTTTTGCTGAAAGTTGTCAGAAAATTAACTTTTTTTAAAAATTCTTCTTTAAAAAATAATCATTAGTTCACTCCCGGGATAAATTTCATTTGTCCCGGGATAAATGAAATTTCACTCTGGCACAAAATCTTCAGAAATATCTTGATGAAGAACTCAAAGTGACAGCCCCACCACACAGCTCTTACTGATGTTAACAACATGTGGATTAGTAGTCTGTCAAATATTGATTTACTAAATGTTTATTGTGTTGACAGTGGAATGAATCTGTTACTAGTCATGGGCCTTTGGAAAGTGAAGTTATTTATTAGCCACTATCAGATTTCAGGAACTTTGACGATCAAAGAAAAGGCTTTCTGTGTTCATGACCCAGCTCTAGCTGTGCTCGTCCTCTTATCACGGCAAAGATAAGGAGCCACTCTGATAAATATTGCTTGATTACCATCTTTTCAAGGATAAAGTTTATTTTCTGACTTATTAAAGTGCAGGTCAAACTTCTGTCCAAAGACCCATGATGTCCTCATTTAATGATGCCCCTCCTCTTTCCTCACTGTATCTCTGCACGGCTTGTCAATTGCAGCAATATCATGTCTTCACATATTTTAACAGCCACTTGATCTTTTGTGCATTTAACAAATCTTCTGCTTTGGCTCAGCGGGCTTTTCTGTCAACTCTGCTTTCCATCTCTCTTTCGTCCTCTTTGCTTCCCTGGATTGGCTTTGATAACCTGCTGCTGCCACTAAAAGCCCGCAGTCCTCTCGAGAACTCTGTGACTTGCCTGTCAGGTCGCATCTCAATGGAGGACTTGCAGACCCAAAGGAGTTCCAGTATGGACTGGCTCAGTAAGTTCACTGAAGTCTACATTCACACTGCAGACCCCTGGTGAGCTTCCATTTGGCGACAAAGAAACGAAGACCAGAGAGTTCAAATTTAGTCTCAAACTGAGGCTTTTTTAAAAATACAGACAGCGGATCGTAAAGTTGTGTCCGAGGGCATCTTTGTGCTGATGACCTGCAGCTTGAATGTAGTCACGACTAGCTTGAAATTTCACTAGATGCAAGTACTTGATGGTGAATAATCCCTGTCAGATCAGGTTGTTTTTAAAGAATATTTTCTCTCACCTACACTACACCTATAAAAAAAATTATCTGGCTGCATCATACTGACATGCACGTTATTACCAACAGTGCCAAAGGTGCAGATGCATGAAAGGCTGCAGTGGCACCAGATTGTTGCATTCTTTGAGGTTTTTCTTTCCCTCGGATCTCTGGACTGAAGCCTGTTCTGCTGTCACATTTCAGGATCATCTTCTACTTATTTTGTGTCTGCACCCATTAAGTCCATCCACAGAGTAAGGCTTTAAATGTGACAGTAAGAATGATGACACTAGATCTCATTATTATCAAAGCACAACAAGCTGATTGAACCTCAAGAAAGATGCATTAATAATGGTAATTTTACTCTTCGTTTTTGACCTCCTGCCTTCTTTTATTTGAAATTCAAAGTAAAAAGTTGATATTTGATCTGATCACACATTTTATACCCGACGGGTTAGACCTAAATATCGGCCAGTTACTTTATCACAGACAATAGCTTTTGTCCTACAGCTTGCACGAGTATTTCTGTTGGATTTTTTCTTCTTTTGGCAAAGCATGTAAGGAGCTTGTCTGGGCCACTTTGGGTTTCTGCCTCTTTTCCTCTTGAGTCTTAGACCACAGTGGGGGTGAAGCTGGTCTAACTAGTCAATGTTGCCCTGTCTGAACAGATAGTCCCACCACAACTCCCAGGAACCTGACATCCACCAGCCTGAATGACGTCTCTGACAAACCGGAGAAAGACCAGGTAAGTCGCCCTCATGCATCTGCTGTACTGTTTCTGGACACCAACCCTCACCAATCCATCAGACTCAGTGGTGAGAGGTTTATATTTCCTGGAAAATGAAGGGGATGGATCTCTGTATTCCCAAGTTCCCAGTTTAAGGTGGTGTAGTTGTAACAATACGCTTGATTATTTTTATTAATCTGTTTTATTCTGAAACATTTATAATGAACCAGCTTGTCTGATTTCTCGAGCTTGAGGCTAAAAACAAGCTAGTGCATTGGCAGAAGAGATGAGAAAAGCCTGACTAGACTCCATGACAGAGCTGCATGGTGTAGGCTGGATGTAACAGAGCTGAGGAGGCCCGTCGGAGTATTTCGTGGTTGTTGCTTCACAGCAGAGATAACATTGTCTAAAGTGCATTGTTCCAGCTCCTGGTATTATCACCCAGCCTGCTGTAGCTGCTCTGAACCTTCCCTGCCTTTTCCTTTGATGGTTAAAGTGGAAATTTTTGTAGCAACTTTAGACTGCAGTGAGGATCAGGCTGTGGCTGATAAAGGATGATGTCATCAACAGCAAAGAGAGACTGAATTTCCTCTGCAGCCTTACAGTCGACAGCAGCGGTCCCCAAACCCCGGGGCACGGACCGGTACTGGTCCGTGAGTCGTTTGGTACCGGGCCGCGAGAGTTGAGGCTTGGGTGTGAAACTGATGGTTTTCAGGGTTTTTAGTGTTATTGTTTTTATCGTTGGCTCGGTTTCCCTGGGTCTTTTCCCACGTGTTATCAATAAATCTTCTTTTTTTGGTACTGGTTTTATTTTGTTGTATTTATCTGCGACACCTTAAAGGGCGGTCCATGAAATGCTGTTGGCCATAAACCGGTCTGTGGTGCAAAAAAAGTTGGGGACTGCTGGTCTACAGTGCCACTACCGTTCCTGATTTCTCACTTTTAGTTCAAACAAATTTTAATATCAGACAAAGATTACTCGAGTAAATACAAAATGCAGTTTTCAAATCATGGTTTAATTTATTAAGAGGACAAAAAAGACTAAAAAACTTTTTCCTACCAGCCCTCGGTGAAGAAGTAACTGCCCCCTAAACCTAATTACTGGCTGTGCCACCCTTGGCAGCAAGAAGTGCAGTCAGGTGTTTGTGATAACTGTCCGTGAGGCTTTCATGTGATTGTGGAGAAACTTTGGCAGAATCTTTTTTGCAGAATAGTTTTCATTCAGCTACAGCTGGGGGAATTTGCCTGTTAAAGGTACACCAGAGCATCTCGGGCTTTGAGGAGTCTTCACCAAACCCTTTATTTGTCTTTTGAGCCATTCTGAGGTGGAGTTGCTGGTGTGCTTCAGATTATTGTCCTGCTGCAAAACCCAAGTGCACTTGAGCAAAACTCATGGCTTGACATCCTCCTTCAGGATTTTCTGGTAGAAAACAGAATTCATGGTTGCATCAATTACAGCAAGTCTTCCAGATCCTGAAGCAGCAAAGCAGCCCCGGGCGAACACATTATCACCACCATGTTTGACTGTTGGTGTGATTTTCTTTTCATGAAATGCTGAAGTAGTTCCACACCAGATATAACAGGTATGAAACCTTTTGTTTCATCGATCCACAGAATATTTTCTTAAAAGTCTTGGGGATCATCAAGATGTTGTTTGGCAAATCTGAGCTATGTCTTTGTATTGTGTTTGGTCTGCGGTGTTTTTCTCTTTACATTTTTACTCTGTGTCTTTCTTATTGTCTTTTGGATGCTGAGTCAGATGAGTCATTGTTGGGCTCTTGGAGTAATTTTTGTAGGCTCACCACTCCTGGAAAGGTTCACAACGGTTTCATTTTTTCCATTTATTTTTTCCATAATGGCTCTTACTGTGTTTCACTGCAGTTCCTTATAAATGGCTTTGCAACCCTTTCTAGACTGATAGAGACAGCTGTAGATCGTGGCATGATGCGTTTCATTTTGAGATTGTTGAGCCTACTTTACTTTGTCTTGTTTAGCAGGAATCAGTGACATTTGTTACTGAGTCTAGAGGAATGATTCTCACTTCGGGTGCGGATGAGCCCCAGTTCATGTTACAACCCGTCTAGGGGCCAGGTCATAGCATGGATGAGGCACTCGCTCCCCCACTTCCTCAACTGTTACGGAGCACTGCACCCGGCGGCTGTCACAGGCGTTAGGGGAAGCACAAGAACCTCTCTTGCCGGCGGTGCTCCAGGCTATATTTATAAGACGGGTCCTCCAGCTGGAACCAGTCATTCCGGAGCCATACTTCCACGCACCAATCGCAGCAGGGATTTACCATAACACAGTGAGCTGTTCAGACAGAAACAAACACACATGACAGGTGTCGTAACCCAGGTTTTAAACAATAGGGTTCATCACGAATTACGTGGAGGGGGCAATGACTTTTTCACAAGGGCAGGTGGATAGTTTGGATAGTTTTCTTCCCTTAGTGAATGAAACCATCATTTAAAAACTGCAGTTTGTATTCACTCAGGTTATCTTTGTCTGATATTAAAATTTCTTTGATCTGAAACATTTAAGTGCAAAAAACATACAAAAAATGGAGAAATCGGGAACGAGGCAAATACTTGGCGCTGTTGCTATATTTAGATCATCTAACACGCCCACAGGACATAACACAGTTTTCCTCTGGGCTTTTGTCAGAGGCTTCCACACACTTGAGACACGCTGCTCCTTTGCCCTCACGCTATCTTATCCTTACTACTTGTATGCCAACATGTGTAGTAGCATCTGCAAAGGTTGTTTATTACCAAAGTGTAGCTCCTGGAATATTTCTCATGTAGTCTACCTGTGTGAGTCAGAAATGTGACATGTAAACTCTTCTGACTGGATAAATGCAAAAACATTGTAGCTGTGCTGATTACTAAAACGAACAAATTATTTTATTTTCCAGACTGAGTAGATTTAACAAAGTCAGATTAATCTAAACTAATTAGTGAGTTACTTTCTCATGAAAATATCCAACCCAGTATCACGGCAAGATGGAGAATAGACACACCAGTCGACCATGTCATAGCATGCAGAAATTGCATTACCACCAGGGGGCGCTAATACATTTAAAGCCGTGAGGTGAAGATCTACAGAAGCTCAAAAAAAGTACATTCCAAAGGCCTTAAGCAGTTAATGTGTACATACACATATAAATGTGATAATAATGTCTGTTAAACACTCAAATAAAATCTCCCCCTGCTGTTACTGCAGAGTACTGCAACTTACTGCAAATTCTGCATGCGTGTCATACGATTCATAGAAGCAAAGTGCCAAATGGACACAGTGGACCGGCGTTTCTATTACACGTTTTGTTGTGATGTTGGGTTGAAATGGCAGCTCTTCTCTGGACTGTACTCTATGCATTCTCATTGTATGTATTGTCATATTCCATGTGTCATGTTACCCCAGTTCACAGCAGACAATGTTTTATATGCCCTCATCCCAGACGAGGCCTGTGGGAGAGAGGAATTAGGTCAGAGCGACCCAGTCAGAGGGACCCAGTGAGTCTCCTGTGGGACAGATTAGAGACTCCCAGGCAGGAAACGAATCTCCTAAACCGAAGCTCCTCCACACCCACTCAGCCCATAAATACCATAATGACGTTTCCACATGGAGCGATCGTGACTGATAACTTGTTGCTAATGTAGAGATAAGATAAAGACGGGAGCTGTTCAGATTAACATACAGAGACTGCAGCCACTCGAGGTGCACAGATGAATTACAAACGTATATAATTAATTTTCTCTTCACAGTGTATTACTTTTGCAAGGACTTACAAGTATTAGTTTAAATTTGAACCTGAGTAACAACATCTAAATATTATATTGTATCATATTCAACAAACGCAGTTCTGAAAATGTTGGGATGCTTTTAGTGGGTTTTTGGTGCCTCTAATTTCTTAACACGTCACATCTCAGATCTCACTTTGATCTTTGCACTGGCTCATTTTAAACGTGCTAATAAACATTTCAGGTCCATGCATATTGCGTTTGTGTCTTAGGGCAGTAAACAACAGATTCAGGTGTACGTGGTTTACGAGCACGGTGTGGATTAGCTGGGATTGGACACAGGCCGTGGTGTGCAGTTACACAGGTTTAACCTCTTGACTTGAATCATTTACAGACAAACTCTTTGCCAAGATGGCCCAACAGCCTGTGATTGGATCTGTTTGGCTGTTAACAGTGGAAGGTCACAAGTTTATGGGATTTCAGTCCTTAGACGCTGAGAAAGCCCAGTATGTCATCTGCATTTGCTTGTCATTTGAATATGTATGTTAGTCTGTGTGTACAGCAGGCTATCTAACGTCTTTTAGCAGCATCAGTCTGACCGCACCAAGCTGGCAGAGCTGCTTTTCAAGTCACTTTTAATAGTATTTGTTACTCAGTTTGGTGCCTCAAAACTTGTCTGGACCGATAATTGTTGGTTGCCAACAAGAACTCTAGTGCAGCGGTCTCCAACCCTTTTTGCGCCACGGACTGGTTTATGCCCGACAATATTTTCACGGACCGGCCTTTAAGGTGTCGCGGATAAATACAACAAAATAAAACTAGTACCGGTACCGAAAAAAAGAAGATTTATTCATAACATACGTGAAAAGACCCAGGAAAACCGAGTTAACGATAAAAACGATAACAAAATAACGCTGGAAACCGATAAAAACCCTGAAAACTATACATTTCACACCTGAGCCTCTACTCTCGCGGCCCGGTACCAAACGACTCACGGACCGGTACCGGTCCGAGGCCCGGGGGTTGGGGACCGCTGCTCTAGTGCACTAAAAAGGATAAAAAAGAAAACATTAAATCCACGACTGCAACAAAAGCATGAAAAAAACAAACCTCTGAAAAATGACCGAATCCAAACTGAAGCCGTCTTTAACACCTCACTGGTTTACTGCCGCCCCTCTCTGTCTATGCAAACACATTAATGACATAAGGATGAGCCGTCGTACAGATAAAAGTCCCATGAAAGACACACATGTAGCTGACCTCCTGGCATGTCTGTGTCATTACGTCGAGAAGAAATGCTCATTTTACTGCTTGCTTCTTATTTAGGCACCATGGGGGACGCCTGGTTTGGTATTTAACCTGAATGGGATTGCCTCGTTTGATATAGGTTTTTTAATTTCGAGTGCGTGCTTCTAGACGGCTTGCTGGTGTGAACGGAGCACCTCTCAACTCCTGTTGCTTTTCTCTTTTGTGCTTTTCAGCTGAAGAACAAATTCATGAAGAAGTTGCCAAGAGACGCAGAAGCCTCCAACGTGCTGGTGGGGGAGGTGGACTTCCTGGACGCGCCCTTTGTGGCGTTTGTTCGTCTGCAGCAGGCCGTGATGCTGGGAGCCCTGACGGAGGTTCCTGTTCCCACAAGGTGCCTGAAATTTTGTCCAATCCAGACTCCTGGTTGTCCGTTTGCAACCTGGATGTGTTGTTTATACATTTTGACAGGAACCTAATACGTTTTCCTTATTTTCTGTCACATCTTCTGAATGTGAATGAATCAGAGTGGATATCTCAGGCACACAGCTCTGACAATGAGCACAGGAGGCCGATGTTCAAATCTTTCTTTTGAGAGCGGCAGCCAATCAGAATAAACCTAGCTTAAAGGGAAATGATGATAATGTTGAACTGTGAATCATGCAAAGCTGCTGTAGCATCACAGTCCACCAGTAACATAGTAACTGTGGAGCTTGAAATAAGCTCCACTGCAAAATCCAATAAAAAGTGGATTATATGATAATTCCGGATATTTTATTATGATCAACAAACAGTAAAATATGAAAGAGTATTGCATCACAGCTGTAAAACACAGATGTATGACGGTGTTTCACCTGATGTTTGTTCACTGAAACAAGCATCATAAAGTTTGATCACTGACACCTGATGTCTGTTCTCATATTTAAGCAAAGGAGCCATAAAACAATTTAACTTTCAGTACTTTTCAGTGAAAGTATTTAAAGCTAGTTCATGGTATTTATACGACAAGGCCTCAGTTATGGTGTCATATCCATTATATCATCATTTGTTTATTCTTATAGTGAGCAACATCCTTTACTGCTCGTATCTGTATTGGAGAGTAGCTGAATAGATGATTGTCATACAAAGCAGCATCTTTGCAGCCAGAACAAAACAAAAATGTCTCTGAGCTTCGAGTTATGTTTTATAAACTGCACAGGGACCCCAAGTGTGCGCATGGCATCTGAATAAATGCAAACTGCCCCAAAAAGGCTCTAATTAAAATAAGAAAATATATTTTTAACCTGTAATCTTTTTGTTAAATTTGAACTCTGTTTTTTTTAATGTGGCTTCAGATTTTTATTCATCTTGCTTGGACCCAAAGGCAAAGCCAAGTCGTACCACGAGATCGGCAGAGCGATCGCTACACTGATGTCGGATGAGGTAAGATCTTAGATATTAGACATTAAAATGTGATCCTCACGTAAACCTGTTTAGGATAAAGTGCTGGTGCCAAGTGAACTCTTGGACATCGTGTCTGGGGAACGAGCTGAATCAGTAATCTTTGCAGTCGTGCAGCGACATGTCCTAGCTGCAGTAGCAGTTAGCATTATTTTAAGCTCTCCAATGAGGAAAATCGACCTCTTTAACATTTGTATTTGCCAGTATTGAGATAGATATAATCAATAGATACTTTATTGTCCCCACTGATAAACATGGTACACAACCCCAGCTGAAACAAAACAACAGGCATCACACAGAAGTGACCCTGCAGTGTAACCTATGTAGGGTTCATTTATTTCACACTGCTCTGTAAAGTCCTCAGCAGGCTCTTAAACCTACCCGATAGTAGCAGCTCATGCTGAGAACATATATTGTGCTGGATGAATCATAAAGTTTTATTACAAAATGTTTAAAAACCAGTTTATAATAAAACCTGAAACCAGTTTGGAGGCTATAGCGGTCTTTTTAACAATCGCTGCAGTCTGAACTAAGCAAGCTAACTTTGATTTCAGTGACACAGGAGGGTTCCCGTCCCATGCAGTTATCCCACACCTGATTACACTCAATAAAACAAGCCTGATTAAACATGCTCCCCTCCAAACACATGCCAGTGTCTGGAGGAGAACTTAACCAGTGAACCACATTATCCTCCCATGAATATGAAAGGTTAATGTACTGTATCACTGTGGACACTGAGATATTTACAGCACTGTATAATTGAGTGGTTATGAATAACACCTATCGCTTTGTGGGACCAGGTCTTAAATGCAAACTAAATAAAACTAGATGGGACAGGCACCTCTTTAATGTTATATTCATGCTGGGGTACATTATGAGAGTTATTGTTTTGATGAAAACAAACTGCATCTCTGTCCCCCTCCAGAGTTTTGGGATTTACCAGATGGGATTAGTTCACAATCCTTAGATCTGATATTGCAGTTTGCTGCCCCGTGACCCTGGATTCTTTGACAGGTGTCTTTTACACTTGAATGCCCCATCTCTCCCCCTCTGTGTGTTCAGGTCTTTCATGACATTGCATATAAGGCCAAGGACAGACAAGATTTGCTGGCCGGTATTGACGAGTTTCTGGATGAGGTGATTGTGCTTCCTCCTGGAGAATGGGACCCAGCCATCAGGATAGAGCCTCCAAAATCCCTCCCCTCCTCTGACAAAAGGTCAGTGAGCTCAAACTTGTCTGTTTTACATGATTCAGATTTGATGATTGAAGAAAAAGCTGCCTGTCACTAAAGAAGATACGCAGAATGGGTCATATCAGAGTTTGTGGGAAAAAAATATGTTAAAAAATAAGCGTTAGTGGTTCAGAGGGAAGTTGTCACTGTGATCTTATCTGAAACCAAAAGAGTTGATTGATTTAAACACCTGGGGCTGTATATTAGTGTGCTGGTCATTCATTAAACCTGTGTCAGCACAAACACTTCATCTAACTTCATGTGACCCAAAGTCTGCTCTAACTCTGGCAGCTTGTGTCTAAAAGAGCCATTTAATAACCAGCAGCATGAAAATATGTCTGCCTAGATGTTAACACAAATCCACAGAGGACCAGTGCGAGATTAGAAGACGTTTGTAGATAAAAGACGGAAAAATGAGGAAAAATGAGATGTTCCAGGAGAGTAAAATCACTGAGGTGCATCCAGGTGGACAACAGTGTTCAATTATGAAAGAGCTGGTTACATAAAGCTGGCATGTAGTAACTCTAGAATAACTTGACCTTCTATGATTCTTCTATGATCGATCGATCTCCCAGCACATACCAGTATCTGTAGGACCTGGATCAGGTACTCTGACTTCCTGCTGCTGAACAAATCTGTGCCTTCATGTGTATTTCAGGAAAAACATGTATGCAGGAGGCGACTCTCAGATGAACGGAGACATGCCTCACGATGGAGGTCATGGAGGAGGACATGCTGTGGGTGAAGAGCTCAGGAAGACGGGAAAGTATGACACTTTGAACAAAGCGATGTCATCTGCATGCAATAGTTGGGAGCACTGTACTGTTTTTACCTAACATATTGAATATTGAGTGAAACGACACTGTCCAGTGTCGCGTGTGTGAATGTCATGTTCGGTGCATCAAAACGAGTTGCTGGCGTTAGTAGTCCATACCACGGACAGCGACTCACCTTTTGCTTTGTCCTGTTTCAGGTTTTGTGGGGGTCTCAAACTTGACATCAAGAGAAAAGCGCCTTTCTTTGTCAGTGACTTCACCGACGCGTTTCACATTCAGGCCCTGTCGGCTATTATGTTTATTTACCTGGGAACTGTAACGAACGCCATCACCTTTGGTGGTCTGCTGGGAGATGCTACGGAGAACATGCAGGTCAGGCTTTTGCACCATGTGACGGTTTGAAGAGCGTTCACCGTTTACACTGTGAGCGTTTCCCTGACTGCTTTCCAACATGTGTGCAGGGTGTGCTGGAGAGTTTTCTGGGCACAGCCATTGCTGGTGGCGTTTTCTGTCTGCTGGGTGGTCAGCCTCTCATCATCCTCAGCAGCACTGGCCCCGTTTTGGTGTTTGAACGGCTGCTTTTCAACTTCAGCAGGTAGGTCTCCATTCTCTCTGTTTTTTAGATGCCTGGTTACTGCCCTGTGTTTTAGAAAATCTCAGCTGTCACTGTGTCTTTTTGATTCTGTTAAAGGCGATGCGTTTTATTCTTGGACTATGAATGAGTCACAGTTTAAAATGATCCTTATTTATACTTATCACCGTGCTTCAGTGCAATTCTTAGCTGATTCAGAAATAAGGCTTTTAGCTCTGTTTAATCCAGCTCGATTCTCATTTGCTGTCTCTTGAAACGGTTTGAGTAGAGGGCAGGTGGTGCAGAGCTTTCTGCACAGCCACATTAGGTACATCTGCTCTGACCTCATGACAACAGCACTCAACAGAAAATAAGGAAAAGCACAATAAGTTGTGCTTATGTTGTACTGAGCAATAACTTTTTAAGAAACAATATTCACAGTTCTTTGTGCTGTTTTTGTGCAAATTGTGTTCAGTGTCTATAATTCCAATAATACTATTGTTGTTTTACTCTGAAAGTCACATCCCTGTCCCATCATATGACTCATTGCCCCCCCCCCCCCCCCTTTTTTTTTTAGAGATAATGAGTTTGACTACTTGGAGTTCCGCCTGTGGATCGGCCTGTGGTCGGCTTTCTTCTGCCTGCTGCTCGTGGCGACTGATGCCAGCTACTTGGTCCAGTACTTCACCCGCTTCACTGAGGAGGGCTTCTCCTGTCTCATCAGCTTCATCTTTATCTATGATGCCTTCAAGAAGATGATCAAATTAGCTCATCATTATCCAATCAACCCTGACTTCAGAATGGATTATGTCACGCAGTACGACTGCCTCTGCATGGCTCCTACTGTCTTGGGTGAGTAGTTACTAAATTAAAGGCATATCTACACACTGTACAGCCTGTTTTGTCCACGCATGCCAATGAGCCGGTCTGCTATTCAATGTTACAGGTTTTGCCAGAATCTTTAAGAACAATGCATGAAATTTATCTTCTTGTGAGAATAAGAACAGAGATCTTTTTTTAAACCAATATGATGCGTTTAATGTCTAATTATCAGTTAGAACAGAGGTTTAATTTAACACAGCTGGTGCTGTTCAGCTCTGTGTTCAGCTTACAGTAATGCTGCTGCATTGTGTAATATAGAAAAGAGGAAATGACAGTTGTGTGGATCGTCCAGTCCACTGGCATAAAGTTAAACCAGCAGTGCATTCATAGCTAAAGGTCTATGGTGCAAAGGCAGCAGTACACATGTGCATTTTCTTTAATCAGATTTGCTACAGCTGTACTTTTTATTTGTGTAACACTTTAAAAAACACAGATTAATAAAGTGTTTCAGTTTGAATATTACATTAAAGCTAAATGCACATGTTCACACAGACATCAACCAAATTATGGCCCAAAACAAAGGTAAAGATTAGGGAAAAGCTAACCTATAAAAACGAGTTTCTCCTGCACCTAATCATAGCTGTCAGGTTGTATTGATGCTTTTCCCTCTTATTGTAGCTGCTTCTTCTGTGGCTTGGTCTAGAGTTTCCTAGCAGACATAAATGCATAAAACGTTTGTATCCTTTGTGTCAGATTACAAGAAGTTACAAGCATTGATGTCTCAATGTCAGATTGTCTGAACACTTATTATGTCTGCTTCAAGCTGTTCTGTGTAGATGGGACATTATTGAAATGAAGTAGCTGTTGAGTTCATTGTTAGCAGATTGCTGCTGATTTTCTTTGACATTCGGATGCACTCAGGTAACAAAGGCTGTTCCCAAGGGCACTTTAACATGATAGCTAATACTTATATTGAGATAGTATCACAATGAATGCAAAATAATCACTGTAACAAGTTAAGTCATAGCTGAGCTTTGTACTGTACTGCAAGTATCTTAACCTTGACCAGAGTTTACCAGGCTGATTGTCAGATGTCATAAATGGCCTCTGTAAAATTAATTTTCCATATAAGATTTCAGTCGTGTCACTTTGGAAACCTTTAAACGTATTAAAGCTCTCATGCTGAGAGGAAACATGTTTTGTTGTTTCCTTGCAGAAAACAGCACAGACATCATTGGCGATCCTTTAGAAGGCACTTCAGACTGGTTCTGGAACAACACAGATCTGGTGCGTCTCTCTCCTTTTATTTGATGCTCTTTAAGAAACAAACTAAAATGTATCATTTTCAGGTTAATAGTTTCTTTTGATGAGTCACCTGAGCAACCAAACCTTCTCGACTAAACCCCTCGCTGTGCTTTGCTGTATTAACCTCTGCAGGAGAGTCACCACATTAACACTGATGCTCTCGGTTTTCTCTCCTGTGTTTCTGGGCACTGTTTTATGAATCTCTTACACTGTAAAAGATGGAAATTCTCAAGCAGCTATTTTGGTTTAATTTAATCTGGAAGTTTGATCTCAAACTTTATTTAACCTGTTTGTTTCTCTCACGCAGCCACCGAATGCCACGTGGTCGTCCCTCTCCAGGACCGAGTGTTTGAAGTATAATGGAGAGCTGGTGGGCAAAGCCTGCGACTTTGTCCCAGACATCACCCTCATGTCCTTCATATTGTTCTTTGGCACTTACACCTGCTCCATGTGTCTAAAAAAGTTCAAGACAAGCCCCTTTTTCCCCACCACTGTGAGTCAGTGTGCCGAGCTAATTTAACTGAACAAGCCATGTGTGAAGGAACTAAATGAAATTTCCACCTGTTTGTGGATCAGCAGGTTCCAGAGTCTCTTTGTGTTTTCTTTTCATTCAGGTGCGAAAACTCATCAGTGACTTTGCCATCATCTTGGCCATTCTTATCTTCTGTGGAGTTGATATGCTCGTAGGAGTTGATACGCCTAAACTTCTTGTGCCAAGTGAATTCAAAGTGAGTGCCCTCCTCCACCCAGAGAAATTAAAGTCCATATTAGTTATGCATGGCTTTATGAAACCTGAGGCAACAATAAACTCTTGTTAAATTGTCCTGCAAGTCATCATCATAGACTGTATGTAAAAGATGGCCAGTCGGCATAAGCGGCTACAGACAGTGGTGTAGCACTTTGTACCAGGTTCATCTTTCACTAAAAGCAGCCACTCTAATTGTGCACATAATGAACCTTAACACAGTTTCAGAGACAGGTTAACAAAAAAAAGGTTTTCTGGAGTTTAAATGAACATGTTTGATGGACAGGAAGCCTTTGCAAGGATATGTACAATTTAAATCTCATGGACTGACTCTGTGTGTCTTCTCTCCTTATAGCCAACAAGTCCAAACCGAGGCTGGTTTGTGGCCCCATTTGGAGGAAACCCCTGGTGGGTTTATCTGGCGTCTGCTCTTCCTGCCCTTCTGGTCACCATCCTGCTCTTTATGGACCAACAGATTACTGCTGTGATTGTCAACAGGAAGGAGCACAAGCTAAAGGTAAGTCAGAAATCCTTCTGACAGAATGAGCTTTGTGAAGCGTCTTTACAAAGCTGAACGTTGTTGCTGCGTAAATACTGATAAATCCAACAAAAACAGCTTTTCATAAGGTGCAAACATAAGAGGTTTTTTTCATTTGGTTTCTCTTTTATGATGTATGGAACTTTTAGTGTGTTTCACATAACAAACTACAGTCCCTCTATTATAACAGGGGTGTCAAACATAAGGCTTGGGGGCCAGAATCGGCCTGCCAAAAATTCCAATCTGGTGCACCGGACGGCTTTGGAAAATGTGAAGAAGGGCACAAATTTTCACATTTTCTCTGTATTTTCAAAGGTTTTACAGCTTTTCCTACTGATAAAGACCTCCCCCATGGCCCTTCATACTAGAGATGGCACGATACCACTTTTTTATGTCTGATACCGATATCATAAATTTGGATAGTTTTAATCAATAAAAGTGTTTTTTTAGTATGTTGCTGCATTTTGTATAAGTTCATACTCAAATTAAAAAAGTCGCGACAGCTGATCATTGATCAGTTTCATGATTGAAGTAGCAGCAGGAGAGGGAGGGAGAGAGGCAGTCGCTCCATATATCTGTTGTTAAGCTTAACGCTGGAATGCTTTACAAACATTCAGAGATGAACTTACACACTTGCTTTACTTCTGTCTGGGATCACTTTCTCGGAGATGAAATACCAGTTTGGTAACGAGGCTCCAAATGCTCAACCAGACCACCGACAGGTCTCGCACGCCACAGCCGCTCTATCAGGTGACGCACACTGCTCCGACGTGCTACGGTTATGAGCTGAGTTACGCCATGTTGCAAGTTTTTTGAGGTGCTTTCATGATATTTAATGGATCGGATTACATTTTTTATTTCTCTCCGATATCCGATCCAGTAATTTAGGTCAGTATTGGACCGATACCGATACGTAATATCGGATCGGTCCATCCCTACTTCATATAAGAACAAAGTAAAAAAGCATTAGACAAACAGTCAAGAAAGTTCCTGTGTTTTCACTATCTGCTATAGAAATGATGATTTTTACAGTGTTAAAAAAAATGAAAAAATTAACAACACTGTTTTATAATTACAGGATGTATTTAATTACATTTTTTATATTAAATATATCTAAACATCTTCATGTTGACATGAAGACGAGTTTCACTGGTCTGGCCCACCTGAGATCAAAGTGGGCCACGATGTAAAATGAGTTTGGCCTCCCTGCTCTAGAACACTGGATCCTTTCACACTGGAGCTAAACATCATTCTTCTCATAGGGGTGAGAGAGATGTCACGACAGTACTACCTGTTATTTTTAGGCAGTAACTGCTGAAGTAGACCAATAGGATTCTTTCAGCGGGGTAATTTGCCCCTTTAAACAATAAATGATGGAGCATCGCGTTGGTTCTTCTGTCTTATTCTGCAAACAAACCATAAATGAGCAGTTTGCAGGGTTTTAGGTCTGCCTGTATCTGCAGCTGTGCTCTGCTTACTGCCTGAACATACACACACGTTACCTCTGACCTTGTTTTTGTCTGTACCAGAAAGGGGCAGGTTACCATCTGGATCTGTTTTGGGTGGCTGTTCTGCTAGCAATTTGCTCCTTCATGGGTCTGCCGTGGTACGTGGCCGCCACCGTCATCTCCATCGCTCACATCGACAGTTTGAAGATGGAGACTGAAACATCGGCTCCCGGAGAGCAGCCAAAGTTCCTGGGTGTGAGGTAAGAGCAATGCTTGTTAGGAAGACGCCCCCTTTCTGGACTGTGGTCACATACAGCCCGATGACAGTTTTAGTTTGACTGTGAGAAATGAATGGCTTTTACATCTGATCTGCAGGTGAGATTCCAGGAAGAAGAAGGCAGAATCACTTGGTTAGATTTGGTCAACATGCATCAAAGAGCAGTAAATGGATAATCTTTCAGATATTTCATGCACTAAATTGAAAATGGAATTAAGTGCTTTCAGATGAAGGGCTGTGGTTAAAACTGGAAGGTCCATGAAGAAGGACTCGTGCTGTGATCTGCTCAAACACCAAGTGCTCTGCAAATGGCCCGAGTGTTGCAGCAGCAATGAGTCATTTTGAGATGTGATGAACACAGAAGCAAAAACCTTCCTCAAAAATAGTTACGCTAAGATGTTGAATTGGCTCATGAGTTAAACTTTTTCTTTTATTTTCTTAGCACATATGTCATGTGCACTGGAAAGAAGGCTGTTCATCCCAGAAATGCTCAAATTAGCCACACTTGTTTCGATTTCTGACTGTTAGATTAGCTGATTAGTCTTAGTTTAAAATTTATTAACTGATTAGCAAATAAGCAGCTAAAGACACCCCTGCCTACTTCTAGTAGATTCATGTTGAAGGACTCGATGACAGATGTTGCAGCTGTGGCCGCTGATCAGGGAGGCAGTTTGAAGCCTCAGATTTCTTTAGCCGATCACTCTGAATATGAAACCATATACTCATTGTTAATGACCTTTAACTGACAAGTATTGCTCCATTGTGAAACATGTTATTACCACGATTTATGAAGCAGACTCTGATTTGTTATTCAGTATGACCCCAAACGTGTGACTGAGCCCATAAACTCGTCACAACATGTTCACAGAGGTCATGGCAGAGAGGTGTTTTTCCATAGACTGCTATAGGACCAAAGTCTTTTTTTGCAACCGCATCTATCGCCATCTGGTGGCCTTCAGATAGAACGCAGGCTTAAGGCACGTCAACGCTGGCTTCGTTTTTCTGACCTGGAAGTTACGTCTGTGCTTTTTAACGTGCACACGATCTCTGAACAAAGTGTCTCGATCACTCATATCATTCAAATCATAATCAATAAACACTTATTGCTGTTGGCTTGTTGATCCTAGCTGGTCAATATTGTTCATTCAGTGTTTGGTCTCAATAAATATTTCAGAAAAAGGCAGCGTGAGACAACTTTAACAAATGTTTTTTTTCTCATCATCTCAGGTTTTTAATGATTATCTGTATTTAAATTAAGCTGTGTTATTGGCAGTATTAACATATTTTATTTTCAGCATCTTGCCTGGTTCTTCCTTTGTGTTCATTTTAGTTTTACGGGGCTTTTGATTGTTTTCATGTCTGACGTCCTCCCCGGCCTCCTGATGTGTCAGCTGTAAGCTGAGCTAACAAACCGTAACACCAGAACATCCACACTAACTCTGAACCCTCTGCAAACACTGGTGCTGTTTTCTTTTTCTTGGCTAAACTAATTTATGAATTGGTAACTGACTGCCAGGCTGCTTCAGATCATGACTTTATAGCAAGCAGACAGCTCAGACGCTGCAGTTTTGTTCTTGTGTAAAATGTATTTTTCTGTCCTTTGCAGAGAGCAGAGGGTCACGGGTGTGTGCGTGTTCATCCTCACAGGGCTGTCTGTGTTTATGGCTCCAGTTTTAAAGGTAATCAATCAGATATTGATTTTATTTCTTGTCTTGTGATTGATTTGTTAACTTGACATGCCAGTTAAACGGTTTATGAGTTTAATCAATGTCCTTCTAGAAGCAGGTCTTACCACGTAGCAACCATGTTGGTAACAGCTCTGGGGAGGAGTTTGAATTTATTTTCAAGCCTCTGACTAGAAATCAACAAACAACAATACATTTTTAATAGATCTAGAGACATACAATGCAAGTACTGCTTAAATGTGATTTACAAAAATGCTAAAAAGCTCTCTTTAGTTATACTGCACAAAGTTAAACAATATAAAGGCAGTGTAACTTGGCTTCATCGCCATCTCTGAGCAAAAGTCATGCTGCTTCACACTATGCTCCTGCAAAAAATGCAAAAACAAAACACAGCTAATGTCTAAGGAGCTTGGAAAGAAAAGCATCTGGACGTCTTTAGGTTTCTTAAAGATGTTTCATCCGAGAAGCTTCTTCAGTTCTAAGAGCAACTGGTGGAGAGCCCCAGATTTTAAGCCCTATGGGAGTGTCCCCAACAGGGTGATGGACCCCTTATTGATCCTCTACCTAATCACATGAGCCAAGGTGTCATCTGGGACCCTCTTTCCAACCTCCTTAGGCTACGATGACCTGGATCACTGAGAGCCCTCACAGACAGGATTAGCTAATATGTCCCATTTCAGTTTAATGTGTTTGAATTCCAGTTGCTCTTACGTGACTTTTCAAATCTGCATCAAAATGCAACGACACAATAAAGTGGTAATAGTCTGTCTAATATGGCCGGTGGGTCATATTATTATGAAGAGGATCTGTAGTATTTAACCTGTTCTTCAGTTACCAGGACATATATGAAATCGGACTTCTCTGCTTTTTAACATAGTTTTCATTGGTCAAATTAAATTTAAAAGAATAAAAGGATTTCTTTATCAGGCTGCCCATAAACCTGCATAATAAATACACTCACTGATTACTGATAAGCTGCTATCTTATCAGAATCAGAATCTTTATCGTCCCTGCAGCAACGAGGCGCTGAAAAATGACATTGAGGTCCAGTTATCTCAGTGCAAAAGAAGATCGCTCAATACAATAAAAATTAAGTTAACACACACACACAATAAATACTTATGTGGATGAAGTCAAAGATCAGTGGAATTTTTTTTAAGTCCTTCTAGACGTCAGTTGTCTCTCAGTGAGTTTTACAGCAGCGCCATTAACTTTGATCTTCGGCCACCGAGAGGCCAGACTCTCTCACAAACTTTCATAAATGTTCACAAACTTTATAACTCAAAGACTTTTGCATGCCGAACACGTGCCAAGTTCCTTGAGAGAGTTTTATATGCAGCTTTCCCTCGATTTATACAAATCAGCCAATCTATCATTAGATTACAAAGATTAGATATACTTATTCTCACCTCATATTTTAAATTCAACCTCTGAAAGCTGGGTTCAAAAAGCTGTCATTGGTTCCCTTTGCAGCACAGTAAGTAATTTCAGACTTTTAAATGATATTCAGCTGCTCTTCTTTCCTGCGACTGTCGACAGCTGTGGAGTAATACGACTTCTCTTTTTGGAGCTGTGATGCACAACAGTCCACACGCTGTTGTGGGAATCTTTGAGAGCACTACACAACTCATAGGCGACTCCTCGAATTCAGAACAAATCAGACAAGTTTCAGTGGTTTCATTTTGCTCACTAACCTTTACATATTCTGTGTTTCCTAACAAACCAGGATCTAAGTATCATCTGTGATGTGCATTCTTCTTTTCCCCTTTACCTAGTTCATCCCCATGCCTGTGCTGTATGGAGTCTTCTTGTACATGGGGGTCGCTTCTCTCAATGGAGTGCAGGTATCATTTTAATTTTTAAAAAAAACAAGCCACAGAAAAAATTTGACTAAAGAGAAACTGATCTGAAAAAACAAAACAGCAGCAACAAAAAAACAACTACAATTACCATATTTCCACAAATTAGACTAGTCGGGGGGGGGGGATATAACCCAGCTGTTTAACCATCATTTCCTTTTAAGAAATGGACGGTTAAATGGTAAAAACAGACACAGGAAGCGCTGAGTTGGCAAGGGGAGCGTGGAGGATGGTCCAGCTTTGAAGTAGCACATGTAATGTTATGCTTGTTGCGTCAGAGCTGCTGCATGTTTGTTCTGGTTTCCTTCATGTTAGAGAAGCAAGCCTGTGACACCATAGGTGCAGAGGCTCTTTGGATAGAAGACCATCTGTGCATCAGCACAGACAGATGTGCTCAGAGTCAGAGAAACTCAAGCTGCCTTGCTGCTTTCTCCCCCCTTTGAGGTAGTCACTCAGCACTTGTGTAGGATAAACTGCATTATGCTGTAAATTTAAGGATACCAGCTGGAAATGATTGGCTGAATCTTCACGCTTAAACATAAAAAATCCAAACATGCTGCAGATGATGCCTGGGTACCTTCGGCAGCCGATATCAGTAAAAGTCTCAGAATAAGGACTTGCATAGTTTCCTTTACTTTAGTTGCAGTGAAAAGCAGTGATGGTTACTGAAGCTCTGTCATATTAATTGGTACCACGGTCTCTCTGTAGTTCATGGATCGTCTTAAGCTGCTTCTAATGCCGGCGAAGCACCAGCCGGACCTGGTTTACCTGCGACACGTTCCTCTCCGGAAGGTCCACCTCTTCACTTTTATGCAAATCCTTTGCTTGGCTCTGCTCTGGATCCTCAAGTCCACCGTGGCTGCCATCGTCTTCCCTGTCATGGTGAGACATCTTTTTATTGAGATGCTGCTAATTAAGTTTGCAGCATCCTAGAATGTATAGTTTTAATTAATATTAGTGAGTAATGTCTTGACGCACGCTCAATCACCCAGGTAAGTGGATCCCAAAAGGTTGATTCTGTTCATCTGGACGTTTTCAGTGTGAGAAACATTTTGTCACAGAAGAGCCACCTCGTCAGGCCAGGACTCTGCAGTCTGTTTACGCCTACAGGCCAGTGGACACTCTTTCAATGATGAGGATGTAACATCCTGGACAGGGAGGAACGCTGGTTTGAGGGCGGAGTCAAGGAGGCCATTTACGTGAAAAGGGAAAGACCATCTCTGAATGGAGGAGGGGGCCTAAGGGTCCATCTGTCACCATCTTACAATGCTGTGATTGCAGTCATTCCCCGATTCTTTGATCAATGCTCCGTGGGCTTTGATCAGTGGTCATGACAGTTAACATATTAACGATCAAAGAACTGACCTCACAGAACTTTGTTCATTCAGTGGTGCTGGTTTCAGTCATTGTGCAAATGTGCTGTTTATGAGAAACGTTTCTCCCATTGAAAACGTCCAGATGAACAGAATCAACCTTGTGGGATTAGTGAGTAATACTAACACCTTTTAGTATTATTGTAAGAGTCATATCACAGGCATCAGCAGCAGAAGGACTCTGATCTAGGTACATAGGTATTGGGCAGATTCATAATGGCGTGACGAAAGTTTCATATCAGGACACATTTTTACAGCTTAAATGGAAAGTTCATTAACAGAGAGTTTGTGCTGTTTTAAAGCTAAGCAGGCACTATGTTCAGCATTACACTCACCAAAGCAGAATTAAAGAGGCTGTGACCAGAAATGCATTTTCAGTTCAAGTTCAAACCGTTTCTCGAAAGTTTGTTTTGTGTACGTAGACTTGAGTTTATCTGGGTGATAAATCAGCAGAGATCATCCCAGTACTTCATGTAACAGTTATATTGCAGGATGTTGTTATAAACTTCATTGAACGATAAAGTTTGTTGTACTTTTCAGAATCAAAGTGAAATAATCAGGTTTGACGTGTTAATGTGGGTTAATGTATTATTTTATTTTACAAATTACGTCGATTTCAGCTCATGTTTAAAAAAGAAATATCGATAGAATTAACGCTGACGTCTTTCTGTCAACGAATGATCTCAAAATCAGATCCTCGCTCTGGTCGCTGTCAGAAAGGGGATGGATTACCTGTTCTCTCAGCATGACCTCAGTTTCCTGGATGATGTCATCCCAGAGAAGGACAAGAAGAAGAAAGAGGATGATAAGAAGAAAAAGAAGAAACGTGGCAGCATAGACAGCGACGCTGACGACGTAAGTTTGGGATATGTTCATCTCTTACATTTCTAACTCACTCTTAGGTTTATTTGAGACTCTTCATTCTTAACTCTTTTTGTTTGTTTTCTGTTACAGCAGCTCATCCTAACTCGGAGTTTATGCACATTTCTTTCATTTTTAGGTTGTAGTTCTTCCAGTTAATGAACATGAGAATGTTTAAGAGGCGACATATGCTGAAATCATACCTTCACCGTGTAGACCGGAGAACGCCGTGGGTTTTATTCAAGCACTTTGCATTTTTAGATATTTGCAGCACAGAGAGAGATCTTATTGCAAGAGTTTTGACTAAAGGCTAAACAGTGCACCTCAGCACAGTTATCGTTAACTAACAGTTAACGAGTCTCCTGCAGCCCAGTCTGTATGATTGCATAGTAAATGAGGTGAAAAACAGCCACACCCCTTTCTTTTGAATACATTTAATGAACTATCGCTTTAAAAACAGATGAGTCTGTGACGCATCCGTGTTTTTCCACCCTCAGTGAGTTTGCTGGACATTTACATTATGATTTACAATCACAGTGGGCATTAAAAAGTACAAAACTTCATATACATTGGTTTTAAAAACTAGACAATATTATTTTATGTCTACATGAGTTTAAAAACAAGTTAAAATTTCCACATATTTTTACTCCTGTGTGTTAACGCCATCGTCGTGCTGCATTCAAAATATAATGAATGACTTTGCTCCAATTTCTACACTTTGCAGAGATGTGCAGTGGGCCCAGTTGGACCCTCTGGCAGGCTGCTCTGAATTATTCACTCATGACTGATTTTCTTGTAGCTCTGAACTGGATATGGCTGGAAACAAGCCGGTGAAGAGAAAAAAGAAAGTTTCCAATGATGATGTTTCCTCTCTCCAACAGTCTGACTTTCCTTACAATGAGAATATTCCCAGCATTAAAATCCCCATGGACATGATGGAACAGGAGCCCTTCTTAAGTGATAAGGCTTCTGACAGTGAGTAACTACCTGCAGCACCGGAGAAAACTACTTCTTGCGCCTGCCTAACTTGCTGTACTTAGTGAAGATGTGGTGCCTTTTTGTCTGTAACTGCATGATATTTAAATTTGCTTCACTTCTTTGCCGTTCTTTGTGCTTACTTCCTTTCAAACATGCATGAAAGCTGCTCGCTTTCTACCTCGTCCTGCTCAATTAACTTCTTTCCCCCCATCAGTTTCCATTTTCAGTTACGTGCTGTTAAGTCTGACTTTGTGGATCCTGCCTGTTTAAACATATTTAACAGTAACTTTAGTTTTATGTACAAAAGTCTTCTTGAATTCTAACTTTTGCCGTAATATATAACTAATGTGTGTTTGCTGAAGGACTAGTGTGTAGACTTAATTACATTTATTGGAGGTTGGAACTAACTGATTGGCCCTGCTTTTCAGAGGGTGTTGATTATTATATGTTTTAGGATCACTTCACCTAATAAAATCAAATAGAATACAACACAGCAGACCCTCTCCTGAGCTTTGTCTAGGCTGGTGTAGAAATATACTAGAACAACCTTTAAAGACTCTGTTGAAGCAGATAAAAGTATGATACACGCTGGATGGGGAAAAATAAATGACCCCAGTATCACACACTGGTCCTTTAATACTAGAACAAATGCCTGTTTACAACATTAAATGAACTGACTGGTTTCTATATGTATTCATTACAGTATCTTTGATCCACACTGTGTTCCTGGTTTTACCCGCTGCTTTGCTCTTACAGATGCTATGACACACACAGGATGTCAAACATTAAAGTGTGTCAGAGGCTATCTAACAAGTTACATGGATATCTGTGAGCTAATGGCTGTTTTCTTTGGGGTTTTTTCGTAGGAGACAAGTCCTCATCATTCCTTGAACGACACACATCGTGCTGAGCAGCTTCGCTTCTACCAGGCCAACTACTTGTCCAGGTGAGATGTGTGTGTGTGGATATCAGAGTGTGTACAGACGGGAAGCTGAGAGCCACAGACTGTCACAGTGCAGCTCACCTGCCAGACTAAACAAAATGGCAACGAAACAAAACAACCTCCACCAATTTCCTTTTGCATTTAATAAAGACAGTGGCATCAGAGATGGCAAAAGGTCAGAAGGCACGCTAACTATCCCCACGCGTAATGCTAGCCTGAACTTTAAAGGTCAGTTAGGCTAATTAGCTTACCTATGGCTAAACTGTATTTTCCTCAAGGGGAAGCAAAGCGCTGGGCGCCATATGCCAGCTCGTCTGTCTGCCCCGTCATGCTGTTTGCATGCTGTATGCTAAAAAGTGAAAGGCTTCTGAATACTAGTTTTTTGCTGTGCTTTTTTTCTGCTATGTTCACAAAAGAGTTTTTACTCTATTTTATTTCCTTCAGTAAAACAAAGGAGCTGCTTCAGTGAGACTTTTTCTTTTTTAGTGAGCTAATATTTTATTTTGTTTTTGGTTTACTTTTCCACAGCTTTAGAGATAAATAAAGTTTGTCCTAAACACATTTTGTGACTTAGTCTGTGTTTTACTCAAATTAACTGACATCTGTAGATGCTGGCTAACCTAAGCTGCCACGTAACTGTTAAGCCTTTTGAAAGACAGCAAACTGAAATCTTCCATGCTCGGCTGCAACTTGCACCCAAAGTGCTTTCTAATGGCCAATGATGCCTCCAGAATCTGCATTATCACAGATAATACTTTATTATTTTCAGCAAATATGCATAGGATTAAAGCTACATAATAATTATGGCCCCAGACTATAGCATTCAGACCCGACGGGTGTACTTGGAAGCAAAATTAGCCCATATTTTCAGTCTCATGGAGACTCATCTGTTTGTATGAGTTTTAGTTAAAGTCATATGTAAGTTTTCCACACTTTCCCGTTTGTGTGATTTAGTTTCTGTGCCGTAGCAATGCAAAAAGTATATAAAACAACAAAGTGTGTTTCACTAATTTTCCCATCTTTATGGGAAAGCGTCAGACATCAAATTTCAAATTTTTTCAAATTCAAATTTTATTTGTCACGTACACAGTCATACACAGTACGATATGTAGTGAAATGCTTGGACAACTGCTCGTGACCTAAAGAAAACAAAAAAAGGAAAAGGCTATGAATAAGATAGGAAATAAATATGAAAAATTAAAAAGGGTAAATTTAACTAGGAAGGAATAAAATATAAATTAAGGTTAAAAATGAAATAACTGTACAACACAAATTAGAATGAAGGGTAAATTTAACTGGGAAGAATAAGATAAAATATATAAATTAAAGTTGAAAATAAAATAACTGTACAACAAAATACACAATATAGAACTATATAAGAATGTATGAAGAAATCTAAATATAAATAAATATATACACAATGACAGTAGCTGTACAAGTATTAACCGGAAATGAAGAATATAGTGACCAGTGTTGTGCAAAACCAAAGTCCAGAATGTCCAGTGTGTGTGTAAGAACTGTATGTGTGGGTCAGTACTGTGTGGTGGTGTGATTGAGAGACCGTATCGCCTGCGGGAAGAAGCTCCTCCTCAGTCTCTCTGTGTTGGTCTTCAGGGAGCGGAATCGCTTTCCTGACCTCAGCAGAGAGAACAGTCTGTTGTTGGGATGGCTGAGGTCCTTCACCATCTTCCTGGCCTTGGTCCAGCACCGCCTGCTGTAGATTGAGTGCAGGTCAGGGAGCTCGGAGCGGATGGTGCGCTCAGCTGACCGCACAACCCTCTGTAGAGCTCGTCTGTCCTGCATGGTGCTGTTTCCGAACCAGGTTAAGATGTTTCCCGCCAGGATGCTCTCTATGGTGCAGGAGTAAAAGTTCCTGAGCACCTTGGAGGGCAGTTGGAAGTCTCTCAAGCGTCTGAGGTGGTAGAGACGCTGTCGGGCCTTTTTCACCACGGTGTTGATGTGACAGGACCATGACAGGTCCTGCGTGATGTGAACTCCGAGGTATTTGAAGCTGTCCACTCTCTCCACTGGGCACTCGTTGATGACGGGGGTCTGGTAGTTCCTCTCCTGCTTAGTGCTGAAGTCCACTATCAGCTCCTTTGTCTTACTGACGTTTAGAAGGAGGTTGTTCCTCTGGCACCAGTTCTCCAGATTCCTAATCTCCTTCAGGTAGGCCGTCTCGTTGTTATCAGAGATCAGGCCACCACGACGGTGTCGTCAGCAAACTTGATGATGGTGGTGGAGCTGGTAGTGGCCACACAGTCATATGTGTACAAAGATGTACAGCAGGGGGCTCAGAACACACCCCTGGGGGGCTCCAGTGCTGAGAGTGGTGGAGGCTGAGACATGTCCGCCCATCCTTACTGCCTGTGGTCTGCCAGTTAGGAAGTTGGAGATCCACTGACACATAGATGAGCTGAGTCCCAGATGCTCCAGCTTGGTGGTGAGTGTGGAGGGAATTATGGTGTTAAATGCAGAGCTGTAGTCTATGAAGAGCATTTTAACATAATTCCCCCTTCTAGTGTCCAAGTGAGTGAGTGATGTGTGGAGGAGATGAGAGATGGCATCGTCTGTGGAACGATTTGGACGGTAAGCGAACTGTAGTGGGTCCAGTGTGTCTGGTAGTGAAGAAATGATGAAGTCTCTGACCAGGCGTTCAAAGCACTTCATCACTACTGAGGTGAGGGCTACAGGGCGATAGTCATTGAGAGAAGCAGGGTGGGGTTTCTTCGGGACAGGAACAATGATGGACTCTTTGAAGCATGTGGGGATCACCGACTGAGATAAAGAGATGTTGAATATCTCAGTGAACACAGGAGCTAGCTGGTATGCGCAGTCTCTGAGGATACGACCTGGGATGCCGTCTGGTCCTGCTGCTTTCCTGGTGTTCACTCTCTTGAAGGCTCTCCTTACTTCATGCTCGGAGATGACGAGCACGTTTCCGGTGCTGGCAGTATCTTCCTGTCTGCAGCCGTTAGCGCCGCTAACACTAGCATTGTTGGAGACCTTAGCTGCAGCCTCGAAGCGAGCATAGAAAGTGTTCAGCTCGTCTGCCAGAGTCACGGCCGCGTTCGTCACACACTGAATAACATCAAATGTTTAAACAAGTTAAAGATTGAGAGCTGTAATGTGCAGCACCACCACAACGAGTGGTAAAATATATGAGCCTGAGTTACTTTTTCACTCGTGCTTGTTACGATCAAATCGAAACATTTACAAAATGTCTGCAACGTCTGTGTCGTGGTTCTGGGTCCTTTTAACCCAGCATTTTGAGTTAGTTAATATTTTGTAGTATGGTTTATGTTCTGGTTCATTAGTAGTCCTAGTGCTGTTTTGAGTTTCCTATATTCCCTGTTTAGCTCTCTGTGTCTTTGCCCTCTGTGTCTCTGTTTATATCCGTTTGTGAGTCCTTGTGTCTTGTTTCGCTCCTTATGTTTCGTTGCATGTTCCCCTGTCTACCATGTTTATCCATGTTCCCCTCGTGTTCCCTCGTGTTCCCTCGTGTTCCCTCGCTCCCTCTCATCTGCCTTTTCTCCACTCCAGTGTCAGTCTTGCGTTCGTTTCCTGTTTTATTGTGAAAGTCTTGCGTTCCATGTTCAGTGTGTTTCGTTTTGCTTCCTCGTGTCTAATTTGTCTCCGCTGTGTTCCCCATGTGTTTCCTGTTCCCTCATCATCCTATTGTGTATTTAAGCCCCGTGTTTCCCTCTGTCCAGTGTCGCGTTCTCCCTCATGGTTGTGTGTCATTCTGTTTGCCTCCACATGTGTTTAGTTCTTATCATTTCCCACTGTTGTTTTGTATTTCCATTTACTTAATAACGCTGTGTTATATGTTATCTGCATTTGCGTCCTTTCACAGCCAGTTCACGACAGTTTCTCTCATGCAGACAAAGTTGATAACCACCTTTGTGACATCCATCATCTCTGACTGGGATTTAAGGTTTTATCGAGCCAGCTAATGCTAACAAAGTCTGACTATGTTGAACTTCATTGAACGTCTGCAGGAACATAACCTGCAGGATTATCAAAAGCAACCAGCTGAATAACAGCTAAAATGGTTCGTCTTAAATTTGCCTGTGACTTGTAAGAGATTAGTATCTAAAGCTGCATCTTAGGCCATTTTGTAGTGTTTTTGTGTATTTAGGAACACAGATCAATCTGCTGTGTGGATGTTGTAAGTCTATACTGCATGATAAATGCACACTGTGTTCCACTGATAAGAGCTTTAAGGAGACAATCGGTCTTAAAAAGGCATGACAGGAACTGCTGGTGTGCAAATATTTATAGCAAAGATTATGCTGCTTAAGAGAGATTATGTTTTTCCATCATGTCCGCAACTTCTCACAATGACCAGGATCTGCGCATTGTGAGCACATGCAGGGTCAAGCTGCCTTCCCATCACCCCATCTGCCCCACAGTCGTCCCACTAATCCTCTTCCATCAGCACTGTTACCACAATGTGTGAAAAGCAGCTGCGATTACAGGACATCTGCGATGTCAACAAACCACAACCAGTGACATAATTGGTCCGCAGCCACAGCCGCAGTGCTCTTCAGTCACATGTTGTTTTCTTTTAGGGTTAATTAGCTGGGTGCTTTTTGATGTCATTTTACTTTAAAACATTTTAGGCATTTTAATAGTTACATGCTCATTATTATCACTGGCATCGTTCCTGGGTATCTATTGTAGGAATGACGTTACGCTGACCCTGCTGTTAAAGTAATCCTGTCCCACTAAGACTGAAGGCAAATTGTTTTGAGCTCAGACGACCTCAGGAAACATCAGATCTATACTGAGGTATTAGTGAAATACCACAATAAAGTGACCTAGAGGTGAGATGTTAAGTCAGCTAAACATAAACTAGTAACCAAGATAAGCAACAATGCCAAATAATCACCGGGTACAACCTTTGAGATGTGAGCATGATTTTTTTGGTGGGCATCTATCAGATCTTTGTCATATTTACTCTGCTCCCAAAAAATTACAGGAAAACTTTGAAATCCTCCTGGATATCTACTGAATACTGATAAGGACAGGATGATGTGTTAGGAACAGAAGGATGCTGCGTTGTTTCAAAGAAAAGAAAGAGCTGAATTTAAAGACACCCTAAAAACTGAAGTGAAAAGTGATGCAGCAGGCGAGTCTGCTGAAGCTTCATCTAATCGACCCCGAACACCTAGATGATATAGTCGACGCACTACGTCTGCACACATGTACTTAAAATATTTTATTTTTGTGTTTCAGTCCTGAGATGAGTCCGCTGAAGTCTGTGCCTCAGATTAGAATAGACATGGACCCAGACGATGATAACACTTTCTACTGGAAGAGCAGAGGATCCGAAACATCTCTGTAGATCTCCACCAACCTGCAGCACAACTTTTCTTTTTACTGACCTTCGGTGATTCTTTTAACTCCGATCTCCTTCATGACTTCAAGACTTTGTTGTGAAGAGCGGCACGCTTTAGAAGAAGCATTACGCTGCACGCTATATGGTCTTTCCTCACCACGTTTCTCTCACAGCTCCACAGCTAGTCTTTGCTTACAAAGGTAACCCCTGAATATTCTTCTATACAACTCCTCCTACGCATCACCGACCGAGGCTGCAGCTCACTCTGACCACGCATGGACCTGCTCTTTTTATATAAACATATACAAATATCATCTGTCTGAGTTTTTATATAAACCGAATTATTCTAATAACATTTTCCTGTAGCAGGAAAATCATGTTTTTATAGCTCTACCTCTTGTTTTAGATTCAGTGCTTATCATGAATGATTGCAATGTGTTGACTTTTGATGGGGTTTTGATATTTTCTCTCTGTCCTCTTGTAGAAATGATTCACACAGATTCACTCTATGATCATAGCTTGTGAAGGAAATACAGTAGATATTTAAGTAAATTAATAGCAGATTAACAATGCACATTTGTATGTGCAGATGAGGAAAATATTTTTATTCTCACTTTGTGATGCAGTTTTACTTGCTTCAGTTTCTAGTTTTCTGAATCTTTTACTCTTTTGCTTTTGTTACTCGTTTAATTTAAATCATTTTCTTCTTTTGTTTTGCTTTAAAAAAAAAGATTTTATTGTGTGTGTGTTTGTAACATTTCTTATTTTTTTTCTGTTCGAGTAGAAAACAATCCAGCGACATAATCATCCGATTTTCCTCCGCCAAACTTAAACTCTAACTAGAAATGCATATCATAATAATTACTTTTGCTGCACAAAGTACTTTACCTAAGTGGCTTATAAGAGATTGATTCTTAAAGTAACAATGTGAAAAAGAGGAGACGGGAATCAAATCCATGCGAGCTCAGTTCGGTTCACGGCAGGTTTTCTTTGTTTTTCTCAGCTGTTTTTGGAATTATCTGATGATGTGAAGACGTTTTTCATAAGGATGTGTTTGGGCTGTAATACAACGGTCACATGCCATCTGTGCTTACATTCAGAGACTTATTGGTCGGTGTTATGCAATCCTATCTTCTTCAAATCCACACAAAGACCCGTGCGCACGTCAGCTGTCAAACATGTCTTTGAATCTCTGATTGCTGGTCAGTGTTTGACTCAGTTTTCTTCACTTTAACTCAAATTTCTAATTATCAGGCAAAGCATTTTAATTTTGGCCCCCATAATAAACTTGCTGAGCTTGTAGAGTGTGCACAGGGCATGTGAGTGTTATGTTTAACCCACACACATCCTTTAAACAGTTGTTAAAACATCATGTCAGTGAGGCAGAAGATGCACAAACTCCATATTTGCTCCAATGTTTTTACTTCAGACGGTTTCCCACAGAATGACCGCGTGCATCTCTCTGACTGCTCGTCTGTTTTTGGCCAGTTATAAAGGATAATTCAGGTTTATGTGAACTTATATTACATGAATGTGGCTGCTGTGTGGGTCGCGCTAACTTTGAACTCTTCCCTTCTGTTGTAGTAATCAGGCAGGAAACAGAAGTTGTATTTAGAGAAATACAAGCTCCAAAGGTTGTTTGAAAAAACAAAATTGCAGCTGACCCATTATGCATCAGCTGTAGGTTTCTTGGTATATACAAAGAAAAATGTTCTTTTCTTCAGTGCAAAAACATTTTACAATTTCCCCCAAACTGCAGTAAGTATCTCACTGAAACAACTGAAAGCAAAGTGCTCTGCTCCTGGTACAGGTAATTAAGTAAAAAGAGTTGCTGTACACCCACTTTCACCTGACATGCATTTTACTTTAGCAGCTTTGTTATATAATTTCCCATCAAAATAACTGGTGGGAATTATAATAATAACTCCATCAGATAGCAGGACATACAGGTGGATGTAGACCCTGTGCATCTTTAACATACTTATTCCTGGAGATTACAGATTACCTTTGCATGGTAAGATAAATAATCCATATTTATCTTACAGTAGTCATTACTGTTTGAAACAAGTAGTTTTAGCCTCAGTTCTCCACATCTGAAGAAAGTGACTGGATGACTCTCATAAGCAAAGAAAAACAACAACAACAGCACAAAAGAGCCGCTTTAAATGTTGAACGACACACTCTTGCAGTTTGATCTGAACAATAGACACAAAAAGCTTTTACATGCTGTTTTCTGTTTTTGTTTTGTCTCTGTGGTGAAGATGGAGCTCAAAGTTGGCATGACCCACATTGAAAGGTTAAAAATAACCCACGGTTATCTTTTAACTCCAGTACAGCGATCGACACCATCTCCCCACTGAATCTCTAATGGGTGCACTGAAGCACTTTCTCACTTTTTTCATTTTAATTTGAAACCTCCGGGCCTCTGTACGGATCGCCACAGTAGAGATTTCAAAGACGTAGATAAGAGTCACGACATACTTAATATTCCACCTCAGTATTTACAGCTGTCAGCAGCGGCGAGTGGAAACGAATGTGAGTCAGCGCCCGGGACATCTTCTGTGGGGAGTGGTTAGTTTAAAGTGTGATTCTGTGTAAGTGTGTCGGACAAAAACCTACAACACGACGTGAAAATCTTCTGTTAATCCTAGTGTTCGGAATACTGATGCAATTTTTTTTTATTATTATTAACATTTTGTGACTTTAGAATAGGTGAAATTGTTTATTTTAGAATTTATATTTTTCAAATGAAATGTATATTGGAAATAAAGAGAATTATCAAACAGCACTCGAGTGCTCGTCAGTCTGATGTTGGGGATAATTAAAGTGTTCCATATTGAAAAGCCAGCATAATTACATTTAATGTCACATTTATGAACTGAAACTATTTGAGGATTATTTATGTTAAAGTAAATTTAAGTCACTAGTTTGTGATTTAACAAACAAGTGAAACCTGAATAACTGAGTCACTGCTCTTTAAACCTTCCTTCAGAACAATCATCAGAAACCACTTTTACTCTGGATAAAAAAAGTCTGAGGTGAATGGTTGCTGAGTGATGGACAGTTAATGATTTTGCATTTTTGCCTTTTGAACATTAGTTAAAAAATCTCCTTTAATCTCTTTAAGACACATAAAAAGTTCAAGGACATTCATCAGTTAGACATGTGCTCATGGACTATATCCCCCATAATGCAATGCACCAAGAAGCTGGCAGACCTGAAGCACTCACTAGAAAACACCTTAAAATAATAGTCTGTAAAAAATATATATATATGATGGTGCTGGAAGGGTCCTCTTTGCACAGGTTTTTGATTTTACTCACCATTACTGATTATGTAACTCCCTCTACTGTCAGCTGAACGCTATTAAAGACTATAGTACAGATGTTTCAATAAAAGAGCAGTGTGTGTGTGTGTGTGTGTGTGTGTGTGTGTGTGTGCTTTTGAAGGCTCAGTAGTAGTTGTTGGCTATTTAATTTAAAAGTTTCATAATACTGTAAATACTGCACTTGGTGGTACAGTTTTTCTTAGTTATCAAAGTTCAAAACAGTATGTGTGACAAGAGAACAAGACTGAAAAGTGTAAAAAGACCCAAACAGCACAGGAAGATGCAGAAGAAGAGATGCTTCTTCACTCACCTTTTTGCTCACCATGTGTTTACACACCACTCTGCATCTAACCATTAGTTGTTATCAATCTCTGTCTTCTTCCAAAACTGTCTTCTGACCATAAACAACATAATGTCATTGTTCATGTACGATGACAATAGAGGGCTCTTCTATTCTGTCACTTCAGCTACAGTTTAAAATACCTGCAGGTCATTTTCAGAGCAGCTTCAAAGCTCCCGTTGGCTCTGTAACAAAAGGCCAACAGTGCTCTCAGATGTCAGCTAATTATTCTACACAGAGTGTAAGAGGCGCTGCAGCTTATCCACCTCATCAGCATTTAGAAACACCATCAAAACAAAGCACTAATCAGCAATGTGTGATTCCTGCTCTCCCATGTAATCAGGGACTTCCGGTTCATTAGCAGACATGCAGAGATAATTACAGAATTACATGAAAAGCATGATTTCACGTCAACTTTGATACTGTGTCAGAGGTTATAAAAAGGTAACTGCTCACTGTTTCCACTAGGGGGCTATAAAGAGCTGTGGTAGAGATAAAAAGCACCGGTGAGGATGAAGCTGCATTCAGCTGGAAGCAGGTTGAAGGGAAAATAGGTAAAAAATACAGCTAGACTTATTCTGACAAGACTTGTAGCTGAAGACTATAATTTATGTTAAATTGCTGTGTGAGCAATTGTGGTAGTTTGCTGCCAAGTGAAAGAGACAAGAAAAAGTCCATTAAATGAGCTGAATAGACTTAAATCATAGCTTGACATGAGCCGTCTTTCAGATGAAAGAGGACATTTCTAGAAAGTGCAGCAGACATGGATGTAACAGTAACTTTATCACAAACCTGGTCATGGTGTGACCGCAAAAACTGTGCAGATCAAACAGAAACCAACAGGTCACAGTTTGAAATCTCAGTATCTACTGGGACTGGCACTACATCAGAGTTAGAATTTATTAGTTCATTTCCTTCACACTTCACACACTACAGGTATTTTCATACTGGAAATACCTGGAAAGAGCAGCAGCATACCATCAACTCAGAGAGTTTTCTTCACATATCTTTGAATTTTGTTTCTGATTTGTTGAGGGGCCAGCACGCCTCATGTATTCACCGTTAGTGAATTCCCTAGAGAATGAGTAGATTGTCCATCGGATCAGTGTTGGGCAAGTTACTTTGAAAAAGTAATTAATTATAGTTGCTAGTTACTTCTTCAAAAAAGTGGCTCCTATCCCCAAAGCCGCCTCCTATCCGCCGCATAAATGTCCTTGCGCTTTTACACCAGTCTTCACGGTAGCGCCTTTTCGCTTTATATCCTGATTGAAAGCCTAGACTCGCGCACACGTGCGCGCGCGCGAACAGTCACACGCACACGCGCGCACACAAATTATAACTTTGTGTCCTTCTCTGGGACACCTACTGTACCTGTGTGCCAAGTTTCATCCAGATTCACTGTAAAATTCCTCAGAAATTAAAGGACATTTATATACAATTCAATACAGCCAATACACTACAATTATGTAAATTTCGAAAATTCATTAAAAATCATCCTGAGTAGTTGAGGAATCTGTTAAAGGCGCTACCGTAAAGACTGGTGTAAAAGCGCAAGGACATTTATGCGGCGGCTAGGAGGCGGCTGGCTTGACCGCGGCTCACAAATGACGGCTCACTTTACCGCGGTGCCATGTTACTTACATAGACAGCAACCTCCGCGCAGCTGATATAAGATGCGGTAACCTGAAGACAGCTTCAAACGTCTGTTTGTTGAAAAATAGTAATGCGACCGCATTTTCTTGTTAGTAATGGTAACGGCGTTGTAACGATAGAAATAGTAATTAGATTACTCGTTACTGAAAAAAGTAACGCCGTTATTCCCATCACTGCATAGGATGTATACAACAAAAAGGAGGAGGCAGCTGCCATGTCCTGACAGTGAAGGCAAGGGCATGAACCTTGCATTCTTCTTTATGGCCAGCAGGGGGCGACTCCTCTGGCTGCAAAAAGAAGTCCAGTTATGCAGACGTTTGTGCAAATGATGGCTCTCAGCTCTATGACCTCACTAAACATCTTCTTCATGGCATATGGTGTCAGTCACTCCTTTCAAGTCATGTTGAATACAACATGGATCTCATTCAGTAAGTTATGGCGCCCGTTAGAGTCGCCTCGTGATTTAGATGTTGCTAAATGATCATGTAGTGTTCCTCAGTTAAAAAAACCCTAAATAACTAACCTACTAACTAACTAACTAAAAAAATTGTAAAAGGCTCATTTTAATCCTGGAGTGGCATGTGGACCTTTAGCAGTGTTACTGGTGTGATGGGTGTCTTTTAGCACAGAGTACAGGTTGTAACCGAGCAGATTTCAGTGGCTGAACATGAGCACAGGCTCCACAGGAGAAGAGAGGTGACACTTGAGTTGGGGAGCGAGAGCAGGATCCACCCACACGAATAACACAGTCCTTCTAGCTGTGTGTCTGGGGTAAAATAATATTATTTTACTTTTGTACATGCAGTACTGGTGTGCATTTTGAGCTACAAGCACATTTGTGGACAAATGCAGCGGTCTGATTGGTCAGATTTGCTTATTTGCATTCGACAAAACAAAACAAAAAAAGCATCAACCTTAGTCAGAAAAAATAAATGCTGCAAATTCATCCGAACGTCTGCGGTTCAACTGAATTTTTAACACTAAACATATTCACACAGATCCTGTGTGTGAAAGGCCTTTAAAGCTAGTGATCAGAGACCATAAACACATGAAAAACGTGATGATCGAGGGCACACTTTAAAGGGTTTTTTTTCCCTATAGACTTCTAAACAATCGGACTTATTCCTGCAACCAGAGTCGCTGCCTCCTGCTGGCCATGAGAAAGAATGCAGGTTTAAAGCATTTTTGCACTGATTGAACTTTGCAGACGCTGAAGCTTTGTTGTCCAGTGTCGACGCTCATCATTTTTACTTTCATGATGAGAACTGACACAGCCTCATAAAAAAACAGCTCATTCTCTTTAATGTGTTAAAATTGGAAGCTCATTGTGTGGCAGGTTGGGAGTAACAAAAACAAGGTATACCCGCAGAGAGGATGAGTATAAGCTCTATAAACATAAACTGTATTATTAAGACGTTGTGTCCCTTCACCGGAGGAAACCGGGTGATTAATCGCAGTGCACGAGTGATCTGTCACATCTTAATCAGTATGTGTTTGCCTGCTGACGTCAGGATATTTCACTGTTGTGTGAACACAGACCAACACTGACAGGGAAGCATTCAAGAAGAGGAACATTTTGTGACCGATTTAACAATAAATTCATGGTTGTTCTTACAGCACAGCTATTTCAAGGTTCAATGTTCTGTAACTACAAAGGACAAACAACAACAGAGTGCAAGGTTTAGGACCTGAATGATTTGCAGGACGAGCTTCAGTTTGCACGTTTCTTTTAGAAATGTGCATTTGAGCCTCGGTTTGATTCTCCATTTACAGTAGTGACATAACTAAGTGTGCAGTTTTTATACAGTGGCTTGAAGCACAAAGGAACTACCTTCTGACAATAGTGCAGGTTCGCCCTTTGTCTGTATGTGGAATTGTTATATTGATGTCTTTGACCTGAACAACCGAGCTGTTTCAATAAAAGGACTGAACTGAACTTTTAAAGTATTTTGTACAAAAGCACTGAAAATCAAGCCTGCTGCAGCAGGACGTCTTTCTACTATATTTATATTAATTAATTCAGGAAATTACAATGTAGTGATTATAGGTGCAAAATCACAATAAAATCAAACCCAACCGTGATAGAAAGAACAAAAATTAATGGGCTGTAAATGACGTCACACAACTTTACAATACTCTCACCACACAGTGGGCCACTTCCTCCAAACATGAAAACATGTTTTTATGTTTGGAGGAAGTGGCCCACTGTTCGTTGCAACGAAAGGTTGTAGGACTAGTTATAGGGTGACAAATCTATGGGACTAGACACTTTTAAGACTGAAAATCCTTTTTTTAAATTAAAAAAAAAAACATTTTATTACACTGATCTTCAATTTTTTTTTTTCAGTCCTTTATGCTGTTTTTGCCACACACACCTACTGGAGAGGAAATGTTTACAGGAAGTTTCCTTCATTATGATTCAGCTGTTGTTTTGTTGTCTGCTTAGCTTCCTTAATCTTCCTCCTCAGCTCTTCATTTGCTCTGCTCTGTCACTCACAATATGAAGGCTCAATTATAACCTAACTGCAGTCAACAATTAGTTTATTGACAGGTTAAATTCAGATGAAATTAGTTTGGACATTTTGGGCTTCACAGCATCCTCAGTTTCCATCTCTCCTGTCTGTCTTTCTGTTACCAATAAGGGCTCTATGAACCCTTCCAGTATGGCTTCCATACACACTGCAGTGCTCAGACTTTAGCAAAATAACTAAAAGCTTCTCATTCCTGCTGACTCTGGCCACATCAGCATCCCCATCCTCCTGGACCTTTGGAGCCTTTATCAACCTTTCTCTCACCATCCTTCTGTCACATCTATCCAACTGTCTTGGCTTCACTGGTACTGTATTCTCCTAGTTTCAGTCCCGTCTCTCTTGTCACCAGTGGGAGGCTCCTGATCCACTCCTGCCCCAGGAAATCATGGTGTGCCACAAGGTTCTGTGTTTGGACCCCTTCTCTTCACATCTATTCTTCTTTTACTCCCTGTTGGTCAGATGGGAGAACATGTAGATGTGTAAAATCTCCCCTCTTACTCATCACAACAAAAGCAAAGGAGGCACCATCCTGTGACGCTATGTAGCAACTGTGTTTTAGGAGTTGCCAACACCAATAAAACAACAGGCCCGGGACTCTGGGACCACTGAGAAATGTGTCATGACCTCTGGGATGCAAAGTTTACATTTTTAGTCTGATGAAGTCCGTCTGCGTGATGTGGGACTTATGTGGAGAGATTATTGTACAGTTAAGTAACATCTTTGCTCCAGATCCATGAAACCCCCACTTTGTCACCACAACAACTCTTGAGCCTGACACAAGCCTTTGTCCTGTTTATGCCGCTTATATCTGTGACAGTGGGGGGAATGTTATCACTAAATTTAAGCCTGCCTCGCTGCGCAGATATTCACCTCGTCCAGTGAACCCAGATGGGGCCCCGAGGACGAGGGAGAGAGGACCAACAAAAACACAACGTCTACAACCCTGATGCTCTGATAAACTCTGAGGCTGCTATTTTAGGTCAGTGTCAACATGGAAAAGTATTGAGCATCATCCAAACATGAGTCATCCTCCTCAGTCCACAGTTTACTTCTTATTTGGATGCATTTCATCATTTCGCAGCATTAAGTGTGTGGCTGCAAAACACGTCAACGAGCTGAAGAAGAATTAAATTTTATAGCTCTGTAATTAAGTAGGACAAAAAGCAAATGAGATAAACAGAATAAACCGAGAGACTCATTATGAAATATGTTTACAGCTTCAGGATATATATATCGCCACTGATTTACATAACTATTGATCAAAGGAAGCCACGCCATTGGATCTGAAATTCACCCTGATGTGCCAACCTCACAGCAGGACTAGAGGAAACATACAGGAGGCAACAGTTAGTAGGATTCATCCTTTGGGAATCCCGAGTGTTTCTCAACATTAAACGTAGCTGTCAGTCTGAGGGCCGAACCACAGATCCGCTGCTCCCAATAATATAATGTATTTCCAGAAGTTTTCAAAACCAGAACAAACAAATCACAGCTTTCATTCATTTTATTTTATTCACAACCCTACTTCCAAAAAAGTTTGGACACTATGTATAACTTAAAAAAGAAATCAGTATTTCAGTATTTTGAAAATTTGGTGACAGAAACGGCTTAAAAACAGTTGGCAAACATCTGGGGACTGAGGAGAGCAGCTGCTGGACCTTTGGAGGAGGAATGTGTCCTGTTCTTGTCTGATTGGCCGTCCGACTGCGGTCTGGAGTGTGGGGCCTCCCTGCTGCTGCGGAGTCGGGGCGGTCTGCCTCCCCCCACCGCAGGGAAAAGGGAAACACCACCTGGGTCTGGGTGCAGTTCCCCCCTCCAGGGGCAAGGGCACCTAGACCCGGTTTGTAGAGTACGCTTGGGGAGTGTGATCGTGTGTACAGCGTCTCTTTATGTCTGTCTCCACGTTGGTTGAGTGTGGAGTAAGTGTATATGAGAGCATGAGGGTGGGAATGGATGTTTGTATCTGTGTGTGCCTGTATGTCTGTGTCTATATGTCAGGTTGGGTGTCAGGCGCCACCTCTCTGGGGACATCTCAGGCCCTCCAAGGTTTGGAGGTCTATCTCCCCCTACCACCACTTCCCCTGCCAGTGGCGGACCCCCTCAGACGTCGGTGCGTTGGTGGTTCTTTGTGTCCGGGGATGGGCGTCCAGGTACACACCGGCTCACTCCTTGGCGGCCGCTTATCGGGGCCTGGAGCCTGGGGCTCGCTCGGGCCACTTCGGAGGTGGGGTGCCCCCGGCCTCTCGGCCTGGGGCTCGGTCACTCAGGCGCAGCTGGCTGCCGGCGGAGCTCACGGGCGCGTCACTGCAACTCCCCCTGGCTTCTGCTCCGCGGCTGCTGAGTGAGCCCTCATCTGGGACTCTCCTCAGCTCTTTCCGGGACAGTGGCGCAGCTGCCCCTCTGTTGGTCTTCCTTGGTCTCTTGTGTTCTGGGGGCCTCTGGATGTCTGGAGTTTTGATCTCCTCCACACCTGCTTCACGCCCTGGAGGACGGGGCTGTGGCCCCCCCACACCCTCTAGCAGATTATTACATGAAGGAACCTTTTAAAAAACAAAAAACAAGCGCGTCCATGCTCACAGGTGTACACACGGGTGATCACACCCACAAACTACACCCTTTTTGGCTCCTACCTCAAAGCACACTGTGTTCTGTTGATCTTATGTGCTGCACAATAATGTTTAACATTTAGTATTTACTGTCATATTCCCATATATCATTGTGATGTTGTTTATTCTATTACTCTTGTTCTCTTCTGCTTGCTTTCTTTTTTCTTTCTCAGCAGGTGATCCAGGTGATTGATATATGCATTTTTTTTTCCTCTGCTCATTCTGTTGGTTTTTGGTTTTTGCCCTTCTCCCCCGTCCCTCTTCTCAGCCGTTTCTCTTTCCCTCTTTCTTTCTCCCCTTCTTTCCCCCAGTCAAGTCTGTCCCGTATTCAGTAAGTGAAAATAAAATAAACAATAAAAGGTGAATCAAATGGACCATTACGGCAAGGCTGGGATGGTCAGTTTGGTAAAGTAAATCCGTTGGGCATCTTTCTTTGCCTTTAGACAACAATTCTGATGGCAAAAGAGCCAAACGGGACAGGCCAAAAAAAAAAAGCAATGTTTCAAGTTGCATCTTTAGTGATTCTCCTACTGTTAAGTCATCATGTTTTGTCCAAAGGGGTGTACTTGCAGTTTTTCTTTGAAAAAATGTAAAAAGATCACAAAAAGATATTGCCAGCTTTTTCTGCAAAAAATAAAAATTAAAAAAACACATTTACTTAAGTTAAAAAAAAAAAAAAAAAAAAAAAAAAAAGAAATCAGTATTTCAGTATTTTGAAAATTTGGTGACAGAAACGGCTTAAAAACAGTTGGCGAACATCTGGGGACTGAGGAGAGCAGCTGCTGGACCTTTGGAGGAGGAATGTGTCCTGTTCTTGTCTGATAGACGATTGTGGCTTTTTGGTTTTATGATGAGCCGAATGTTGTTGGTTGGTGAAAGGTCTGTTCAGGCCAGTTCAGCACCTGGACCCTTCTGCTATGAAGAGTCCAGGTCATTTATGAATTTGAAATGAGCTTTGCCCCAGAGAAGACAGCGGTGTTTCTGCATCATGTTCACACATGGCTGCTTCTTTGTATGACTCAGCTTTAACCTGCATTTGCAAACATTTCCTGAGCCCATGATGAGCTGATGTCCAGGATTCACGGGCATCCAGGACTGATTTTCTGATCAACTCTCACACTGCTGATGATGAGATATTCAGTCTTTGCAATTTTAACATTATTTAACATCATATTGAAATTGTTCCACAGTTTATAGATGCAGTTCTTTTTGCAGATGGGTGATGCTCTCTAAGATGTTCTTTTTCTATTCCCAGTAGGGTTTCTGACTTGATGCCATTTAAGCTGATTAGGTGCAAAATGTTCCTAAAACTGTTTCTTTTTATTACCGTTTTCCCAAATATCAAAAGGAGCAAATATTCTTCAGGAAACAGTGAAATGTTTACACATTTTATACTTTTTCTTTGTTCTATCTTGAATAAAATCCGGGTTTATGAGATTTGCAAATCATTGTCTTTAATGTACATTTTACATGGGATCAGACTTTTGGGATATGGGACTGGAATTTGTTGGCAGGAGATTTGATCTCTGGTGACTTGTGTAAAACAGCATACTTCATTACCAAGTGTGTCAACTTTATTACACTGATTAACAGAAAAGGCACCAGAGAAGAAGAAGTTGAAGACATTTTGGTAGTTAACACAGCTGTAAAATAATTGAAACCTCAAAGCATCCAAGAAAAATTTCTGATGCACCAAAGAAACTGAAAACGTGCTTTAAAAGGATGGATTACAGTCACCACAGGTAAGGACACGTTTTTAAAGAGGAAATGACATTGAGGGCAGACCTAGATGTCACATTAGTGCTGTCGGACAGTTTGCTCTTGAAAAATAATTGAATCAGGCTGCGCAGATGTTACATTTATTCAGTTAAAATGATGGATTATTGCCTTGGGGCAGCAGAAATTTCTCTGAAGTTCTGAAAGTACATCATTAGCGTGTGTTAGTGTTTTTATAATTACACTGTTTTAATGGGACAGAAACTTTAGTACTCGTGGTTAAAACATCACACTGTATATTATCATCTTAATTTTAATCTTGAGAGCACCCGTGTGCGCACACCCTGCAGAACTGGCTGGAGGTAATACAGAAATACAGAAGCACAGCGTGGTTGTTTTTTCCTCGCCAGTTATCCTGCTCAGGTTTTCAGTGCTCTCAAATTTAGATGAACATGTGGTTACCAGTATTTATAGATTTTCTAATCTTTCCCTATTTCACATTAGAACAGCCACAGACTGCTTTCGCTTCTAGCTTCTGTACGGTGGCCCCAAGAGGTCAAATGCACTGCAACTCAAGAAAACACCAGCAATTAGAAGAATGCTCCACAATGAGCGGAGCCAGTTGAGGTGGCTTGAGGATCTGAATACGACATCTCCTGAGCACCTCCTAAGTGAGTTGTTCTAGACACGTCCTGGGAGCAGGGCTCGGGGTAGACCCTGGACAGGGAGAAAAAGATGCAAGGTAATGTGTATTTTGACTGCATTATTTACAATCAGCCATTCCTAAAGTAAAGAGAGCTGTTACCACTTGTTGGCTAGAAACTAGGAATTTCTACCCAGTCATAGTCAAAGGTTTCAGTCCAATGTGTGACCCAGCTGCTACTGGGGCACAAACTTTAAAATCAACAGTAAATTTATGTCAGACTAATGAGTAATATCACAGACTAACCACCTGCTATTACACGTTTTAATTCACTTTTTATATAAATAAAATCATTTATAGAAATATGTAACTGTACATACCTTTAAGCTGTATTTCTGTTCTGAAGCCCACCTGCAGTACCGTCACTGCCCACCAGGTGGCCCACACTTTACAAATCACTACTGTCGATAACAGTTTGCCATTTGCTGGTTACTGTTAACTCGTCACTTCTGTCACCTTATAAAAACACATCTGTCATGTTTTGAGCTTTTGCAGCATTTTTCTACTTTCTGGTCTTTCATTAAGTGTGTTGACCTCTCTGGGTCACTGTAGAGAAGCACTCGATTTATTGCATAAACCATTTTTGCTTCTCTGTAGTTTGTATCTGAAAAATAATAAATAACTTGAAGGACATTTTTAAACTTTAGTTTAAATGCCTCTCTGCTGTGCTGAGACGGTTCTGCTTACACTGAAGGAAAGAAAAGCAAAACACAAACATGTGGATCCATGCTGGGTTGCACTTATTCGTGCTTCCACCCAAAACCTAGAATTACTAAAATAACACCCCCACATTAAGCTTGTTACCAAAGGTTTCTCAGAGACCGCGGCAGCACTGCAGCTTCACTTCATACTAACTGAAACTCCAAAACCCAGGTGGTTTATCAGGGGTCCACAACCGACCGGTATAATGTCCAACAGTATTTTCACGGACCGGCCTTTAATGTGTCCCGGATGAATACAACAAAATAAAATGACACGACCAAGACAAAAACTGTGGTATTTTGTAAATATAATAACAATCGCGAATTCAGTTTAATTGTGTAACTTTATTAGCAGCGTCCTCCTCCCCTTAATGCTCTCTGGTCGCTATGGTAACAGGTAAATATTTCTTTCAACATAAGACACACAACTACAGCACGGTAAAGGCCCAGTGAAACCGAGTTAATGACAAAAACCCAGAAAACCATAAATTTCACACCCGAGCTTCAACTCTCACAGACCGGTCCATGGCCCGGGGCACCGCGGGACGATCTTAGACGATCTTTTCTCCCGTACGAGCATCCCAAAATGAAAACAAGTCACACAATGAAATTAAGACCAGGCAGTGATCCAAAAGCTTTTCAAAAATATATATATATATTTTACAATCTTGGCCCAGGAGAACATTTCAAAAATGTATTTCTTTACGGTAAACACAGTGAAAACTTTGGAGTGGTGTTTTCACGCAGCTCTTTCACTGCTCTGGCTCGTTTTAGATCGATGTGGGCAGCATGTGGCGTATTAACTACAATGAGTCTGACACCTCCGCTCTGAATGCAAAAAGTTGTCTTCTGATAAAAGCCAATATTCCTCCTCAAAAAAGGCTTTCAACGATGCTTCAAGTGTTGAATGTGCCATTTGGAGGACGCTCGCCAGACAATAACATATTGGCTTTGGAAAAATCTGTCTTCACTCAAATATGAGATGAAATACGCTCCGAACTCCAGCTCCTCCAATTCTGCTAGAATTAAGCTTTTATTTCTGGGTGCTATTTACCAGCAAAACCCCTCCTGACATGCATTCCTGCCATTTTCATCAATTGTGTCAAATTTAGGGTAAAGTCTTTTGTTTAAGGCAAGCATCAGTCCATTCCATGGTTTCATCATCGTTTCCAGGGAGAGATATTGAAACCGTTGCTGCTTGGACACGTCGTCCTGTTCTAAAAAAAGAAAAAGAAACATGACTGCTTGGCTTCAAAGCAAAGCCCCAGAGTGGGCACAGGAGTAGATTTGTTTCTGGAATACTTTTGCAAATAAAATTTGTGTTAACTTGCAAACTTTTGTGCTATTCTACAATGTACAGCAGCAGTTAATGTGCTGTTCCAGTCCAGATTTGATGACGTGTCACATTCAGAGAAAGCCTTCTAGGAAGAGAGCAGAGATAACACAACACTTGAGCTCTGTGATATGGAGCAAAAATCTTGCACTCATCTTAAGACACTGATTGACATAAAATGTGATGATGTTCATTTTCATTCAGAAAACCGTTTCCACTTAGTTCATTTTCTTTAGAATAAGCTGGTATTTTCCCTCAGACACAGGACATAATGACAGACATGAAGCCAGAGTGAAAGAAAGAACATGCACAGTAGAACAGATGAATAAATTAGAGAAGCTGGATGGAGAGAGAGCCTGACGGCACACGTTTCTATTAATATGACAAACTCAAGACAAGTGAAAATTAAAAAGACCTCAGCAAGCTTGCATCTGCAGAAGTGCCCGCGCTGTCATTTTTGTCACATCCTTGCTTCACCATGAGAGCTCACCACGGCTACATCACAGGTATGATGGAAAAGAACTCACACAGTGAAGCACAGTGACATTAGGTGCAGGATTTGATTTGATATACCTTTATTAGTCCCACAACAACAATCAATCAACAGATCCATGCAGGAGCTTCAAAGGAAAGGACCCCCAACTGTGCAACCAAACATCAGTCTAAGGCCTCAGCACAGCAACCCTGATGTTTCACTGACACAAACTCAGACCTCGGGCACTTGACTGAATATCTTGAACATGAACTCATCCTTTGATCTGTCACATGAAACGCTGAACTCCCGACACAACAAAAAAGGAAGAGAACACAACCCTTTGGCTTTACTCATAACCAAACCTTATGAGTTGTGACTCAATTGTTCACAGAGAAAAATCAGTCGGCAAATCAGATGTAGACGTGCTCCTATTCATTTAACCGTAATGTGTTATGGGACAATAAAAGCCCGAGCATGCTTCTCTTGTTGAAAAGTAAAATACGTTCAGCTTGATTTGCCTGTGTCAGCTTGTTTGTGTGTCACTTACCGTTCTCCTGTTTTCAGGACGTCCTCATTCAATAATGAATAAAACAGAGATCAAGAAATTTATTTCATTAAATGAAAGATAGAAGTTTGGACACACCTCATTTAATGGGTTTTCTATGTTTTTAAAGCCTGTTTACATTGTAGATTCTCACTGAAGGCATCAAAACTATGAATGAACACATGTGAATTATGTAAACAAAAAAAGTGTGAAATGTCTCAAAACACGTTTTATTTTTTAGATTTTTTCAAACAGCCACCCTTTGCTTTGATTACTGCTTTCACACTCTTGGCATTCCCTCAATGAGCTTCATGAGGTCGTCACCTGAAAGGGTTTTGCAGCAGTCTTGGAGGAGTTCACAGAGGTGCTGAGCACTTGTTGCACTTTTGCCTCACACAGCCTGGAGGTGTGTTTGGGGTCATTGTCCTGTTGAAAAATAAATGATGGTCCAACTAAACACGAACCTGATGGGATGGCATGTCGCTGCAGGATGCTGTGGTAGCCATGCTGGTTCAGTGTGCCTTCAACTTTGAATAAATCCCCAACAGTGTCACCAGCAAAGCACCACCACACCACCACACCTCCTCCTCCATGCTCCACAGTGGGAAACATGCATGTAGAGACCATCTGTTCACCTTTTCTGTGTCACACAAAGACACGGCGAGTGGAACCAAAGATCTCAAATTTTGGCAGTCAACTTCGTCGCAGTGCTTGATGGTTTTTGCAGCTGCACTTGTGGACACGTTCAACATTTTAGCAACGTTTTACTCCATCATTACTTTAAGAACTGACCCTCAGTTCTTATAGTTTCGTTTCTCTTTACTTCGCAGATTGGCTCTTGCAATAATATGAATTCTAACAGTTCTCAAGTAGGACTGTCAGCTGTGCACCAACCTGACTGCTGCACAACACAACTGATGGTCCCAACCCCATTAAGAAGGCAAGAAGCTCCACAAATGAAGCCTGACAGGCACAGCTGTGACGTGAAACCATTCCAGGTGAATACGTCATGAAGCTCATTGAGAGAAGGCCGAGGGTTTGCAGCACTGTCAACAAAGCAAAGCGTGGCTACTCTGGAGAATATAAACTATGAGACACATTTAGAGTTATTTATTGATTGTTTCTGTGCTCCATTTATCTTGCTCTGATGTCTTCAGTTTGTAGCTACAGTGTAGAAAGTAGTAAAAATAAAGAAAAAACATTAAATGAGAAGGTGCGTCCAAACTGGATTTGAAAACCTTTAAATGCAGCCAACATGCATTCAGTGATAAATTGTAATGCAGCTGACTGGAGGGAGTGCTATGCACCAACCTCTGATATTTGGAGGACAGCAGATAATGGAAATGCACCTTAAAAACAAAAACAAGACACAAGTACTACAAATCAGAGCTCTAAATATGTCTAAAAACCATTCATGCAGCGAATGGTTGCCTCCTGCTGTCCTTGTGAATGTTCACCTTGAACTATGTCTCTGCTTGTTTTTAATGTCAGAAAGACATTTAAATAAAAAAACAATGCAAGAGCCAATTTGTCAGGAGCCAGTGCATCATCAGCTTTGGACAAGGTGATTATCAGTCCTCTGCCAGCAGTGTGTACATCATCACTTAGCTTAAAATGACTACATCAGTCATCAGCCATTGCAGCTACAAACCACTTTATTAGGCTATAATGAGATTAGACTGGGTGATGCTTTCACCTGACACACACCTGACACACACATCACAGTGGATAAGAATGTAGTTTTCTACAACAGGAATGTCCTGCAATCTGCACATTAGCTTCACTTGTATCAGTCATGCAAACTTGCTTCAGAAATGTAATGTAACAAAATCCCTCCTGACTTCTGAATGCAGCTCATTAATACAAAAAAGATGATCAAGATGACCAAAGAATCGATCGGTCATTAAAGCATTTTACTGAAAGCATAAACAGAAGCAGGACTGTTCATCAAATTCAACTCCTACACTCCCCAAACTGTGAAATAGGTAAAAACAATGTTGGTGCAGTAGCACTGAAAACTGATACACAGGATGATACAGAAAACTTCACTTTCAGTGCAATCCTTTAACCAGCAGTCTTTGGTCTTACAAAAGGTTTCACACAACCAGCAGCTCTGCAGACACGGTGACTTCTTCGATTGAGATCAAAGATCGATGCTGTTATTGAGGTCGTTCATTGACAGTCTGGTCAGGAGGCAGATTTAACAGCTGTGTTTTAATCAAACTATAATAACTCATTAAGAGTCTGCACTTCTCACTCTGCAGCTGGAATATTACTCAGGGTGAGACGGAGGGGAGAGAACCAAGGAGCAGGAAGGACGGCTCGGTCTTTATCATCTATCAATAGCGAGCAGCTTTCCGCGGCGTGAAAGCGACTCTACGACGTGGGTAATTTTTACTGTAGATTGCTGGAGCCGCTGAACGACAAGGAGACAAAGCTCACGCCGAAAGGAAGCAAGAGGAAGTAAATTAACAGTTTATGACCTTTGTGATGCTTGTAGCCCTTTTATAGGAGCGTTCATGGTGCTGCTTCTAGTGGAGGCTAATGTGGAAAAAATGACTGTCTGCCACTAGTGCTACGAATCAGTGATCTGACCTTCAGGCCAAAGTCACTGGGATTTGAACTCATCTGAGATTTTCAGTAGACACAACTATAGTACAGCTACCACAGGGCGAGAAGCAGGATGCACCCTGGACAGGTTTCCAATCTGACACAGAGAGACAGACAGCTACACCTCTGGGAAATTTATAATCGCCAGTTAACTCAACTCCACTAACCGAGTGTCTTTGAACTGTGGCAGGAAGCTGGAGTATCCATTTTATTATACTTGACATACCTGACAGGTGATAAAAGGCAGATCAGGGGTCAGAGGTCAAATGTGGAATGATATTTGGATACAAAGCATAATGTGATATTTAGAATCCTCTTGTAGCAGTATCATTTCCTAACTGTCAGCGATACAACCAAAGGAATTTTAAGTTTTAAAGATCAAACACATTTTAAGAAAATTTGATCTTATTTGACCTTGAAAAAGAGGTCAGAGGTCCAAGGTCATGTGATATTTTGAATCTCCATATATCATTCCCTGTATGCCTCTGTAATGCCAATGCAGACAATGACAGTAAGAAATATAGTTTTAAATAGCTTCATAGGATTATTATCATTTTGACCAGATCAGATTCAGATCAATCTACTGAGAGGTCAGAGGTCAAATGGGACATATTTTAATTAGTTATACAATACTTTCCAAATGTTGCTAACATACACCACACTTATAAGAAGCATAGTTTTTGTCTGTTTTCAACCAACAAATTGTGAAGTTGACCTTTACAAACTTGGTAGTTTAATACGTTAACTGTTAACACGTCCTCCTGCTACACCACCACAAAGTCTCATCAGAATTTGCTGAAAACTTTTCGAGCTATCGTGTTTACAGAGCGAACGACATGCACGCATGCACACAAAAAAACGTAACTTCCTTGGAAGAAGTAATCAAATCGATTCCTTGCAGGTCTAATCAGTTGTTTGTTTTCAGCAAAGCTTCAGCATCCTCAGATGTTCATTATGTGTTTTTCTCATTGTCACAGCTGTTAAAGTTTATTAACTAAAATCAGTATTTTTGGAAGAAATGTTGTCATCACACACAACAAGGCCCAGGAGAACAACAAAGGCAGGAACACAGACAGCATACTAATTTTACTTCTTCTTCTACTCTTTTTGCAAACAGTCAGTGTATTTTCTGCCAGCTTTATCTGAAAGGATAAGATGAATGCCTGTAGGAAAAAAAGCCCTAAGCTAATTTGTTGTAGTAAGGTGATCAAAGCTGGGATGAAATTAAATTTGAGTCTGTAAAGGTTGAAATGATGACTCTAGAACAGCTTAAAGTGTTTTCCATGTTACAGCTTTTATCCTTTTCTTTTGGTAGTTTTGGTCGACATTGAACCGCTGCGCTCCGCATCACAGTCTGCCTTTTTGCAACTTCTTGTCCCTGGATTTGTCTCATCTAAATGCACACATCCTGAGGTAACTGCTTACTGCCCAAGAACATGCATAACAAACAAACAGAGACTCTTAAATCCTCAGGCAAGGACGGCTGTCCCAAAAGTCTAGACCGGAGATCAAAACACGACAGTGCTTTTCATCCTACTTGAAATGTGTGTTTTAAGTGGCACCACCTTAAGTCATTAAATGTATTTCTGACTTTTGTTTTCAAAATTGACACGGTGCTGCATCATTCTGTTTTTGCCTGTTATTATGTAACCAGCTTTATTCTGACTGACAGCGTTCTTATTTTATAAACAGGGTTTGTATTAGCAGAAATACGCCTGTCTTGTTATGTTCTGCACATGAGCTTGTCTAATCCCGGGGGAGGCAATTGGCTTCCTGCGAGACTGAGGTGCCTCTTGTGAAATTATTAATTAGTCTCTTGGATGTTTTTTGATATTTCCATTTCAAAAGATACCCTGCAGTGGATTCCTGCCACATAAGCTGTAATATCACCTGGGCAGGAAGCTGGGCAGCTGTGAGATCCAAATATCACCATCACGAGTGAGCCGGATGTTTCTTATTATGTTCCAAGATGCCTGGCAGCTCACTATTTCACTTATTTTGTCCAGTATATTCACTATCTGCCCTCTGCACATGTCCAAAACATCTAAACCTCACCTCTCTAACTTTGTCTGCCTGCTCTCTTCTTCACCTCTCCTGTGCCCAGGTATTTAAACTTTCTCTCTTATTCAAACTCATGTATTGGAGGTGTGCTTTCTTTTCATACCTCCACCTCTAATGCGTCTCTACCACCTGCTCCCTACTCTCACTACAGGTCACAATGTCATCGTCTGCAGACACTCCTGCCGGTCAGCCTGTCCATCACTGCTGCAAACAAAGAATGAGCTCAGAGCTGATCTCTGATGTGAGCCAACCTCCATCTGTCACTCCTACTGTACACCTCACCACTGTCTTCCTGTCCTCATCCATGTCCACCACACTCACATACTTCTCTGCCACTCGTGTCTACCTCAGTTCTTCTCCCTGTTATGTCCTTTTTTCACAAAGACAGAGTGAAGTGCTGTCTGACCTTCTCAATACTTGTTTTCTTCCAGGACTCTTTTCTGGATCTTCGCGGTGTGGCTGATCAGCTTTGTGCAGTTACCACAGCTCTCTTATTCCTGAAACTCAGTATCAACACACTTCTTCTCCATTCCTCAGAAATCCTGTCATTCTTCAATATTGCGTTAAACAACCACTCTCCTAGACATCCTCACACCTGTGGAAGTACAGAGATTCAGCTGGACCAGCTACCGTTCTTCATCCTCTTCAAAGCTTCCCTCGCTTCCTTTTTACTAATTCACTTTCCTCCATCTGTCCTCTTCTCTCATTTTCCTCATTCATGAAGTCCTAAAAGTACTCCTTCCATCTTTTCATCTCACTCATCGCTCTCCTTTCCAGCTCAATGTCTGTCAATGTCTCTGTCAAGCCAAAAATCTCTTTCTTGTTTCTTAGTTCCTAACAATCTGTAAACATCACAGTACTTCAGCTTTCAGATTTCTGCTATAAATATATCCACAAAAACATCAAGTTGGAAAAATGTTCAATCCGTAGACAGCACTGCTTTGATCTTTCTGCACTTTGTTAAAAATATAGACATATAAAGCACTTTCTACTATGTGCTATATATATAGATATAGGCTCCAACCCTGAGATATGTATGAGTTAATATATACAGTATGCAGAAAGTGTAATTCTCTCTTGGTTTGTGTGGGTGTGTGTTTAAAAAAGAACGAGCTCTGCCTCGCAGGAAAACCCCTTCTGGCAGATGGCAGCGTGTCTGAGAGGACAGACTCCCCAATGATTTCCAAGCTTGTTAAAAGAAAAAAAGGACAGTACTGTGGAAATATCTTTTGTTCCGATCTTTGTTAAAGTTATCAAAAACTGCTTCGAGAAAACTGAAATTTCTCATTTGGGTTCATCACTCCCTGCCATTGACTGTCAGTCCAGTTCTGTGTAATTTGGTATACCTCAGTCTTTTCTCCCTGATCCTCCCTGATCCTGTCTTCCTGACAGCCACTCGGCTGAAGGATGAACTGAAGGCTCTGATGCATCTCTCAGGCTCCGTATCAGGTCTTTGCTGGATTTTCTTTTCGTATTTGTTAAGCACGTGACTTTCACATGCTGTTCATCTGCTGTAGATAGTTTTTATGCCTGCCGTTTCTTTGTTTGCCCTCCACTTCCTCAGATTTTTAAGGGAACGCTGCACAGCATGCAGAGATGTGCCACATTTTCAGCTAACAGCTCTTTTGGAATCGCCTTGTTGATGCTAAAATCTTATTTCATGTCTGTGAAACGGTTACCTTTAACATTTTTATTAGATTCAACTAAAGAAAGCCTCGCGAGTGATGGATGTCTGTGGAGGGACGTCAAAGTGCTGAAAATTGGCACATTGTTCGTTGTAATCTGTCAGGTGGACTTTAGTGACAAAAGAAACAAAAGAAAATGTGCTGGTGACAAATTCAATGAAAAACTGTGAACCGGCAGAACAGCCGACAAGTTTCCAGACTTTTTTTCCAGACTGTTGGTTTTTTTTGGGTTTTTATCATATAGTTTATTCCAATAAAGAAAAAAAGGGAAATAGATCACCAACTTCCTTATTTAGTGAAAACTGAAAGGGCACTGAGCTACATTCAAGATGTATATTACAGGCTGTGGTTGGAGCTAGTTTGCATGTTTCAAATTCATGAGCCGATAGAAAGAAAATTTGTGATGCTGATGAACCTGTTGCCCTGAGGCCTGTCAGGTGTGCAGAGGTAGACGTTCCAGCTGTATCAACCCTCCTGTCTGTAATAATCAGGATCTAAGGGTCGTCCCTGGGGTGCACTTTTATAACCCTGCAGTGCATCTCACCCTCAGCTGCTCTACACTTTTCTGTCTTAGCACTCTTTTCCCCCAGATTCACGTCACCTGACACCACAGTTTAGTCAAACCAACTGTGGGTGGATGCAGGGAATTTGAAAGAGGAAAGACTGTAACACACATGCGCAAGACATATAAGTGCAGGACAAGACGTCATTTGATTATCATCCTCAGAGACTTAGCAGCTACTAGTGTCTTTAACAACCAAGCGCATTTTAAGAAACTATATATTAAAGTCGTAACCAGGACTCTTATCTAATCTTGAGTCTGATAGTTTTTCAGTTCTTTAAAGGGCTATTACCATGGTGACTGATCATATTAATGATGAAAGAGAGCATGACCAATCCTTAATTAACTAATTAAATAACTCATTTATAATGTTAATGTTTTTAAATATGCCAGAATTACTTTGTATTTTCTGTATACATGTCAGAAAATATAATTTGTAGCAGAAAGAGTATAGAGAAATCTCCCCGGTTTATCTGCTTTTAGCCTTTATGAATAGTGGTGGCAACACAGAAGTGCTGAAAAATGTTTGAACACAGTGCGGCTGCTGGTTGATCGTAGACGGGCTGATAGGTTTGTTTAAGGATGTAAAATAAGCAAAAGGAAAAAAGTGAATGAACAAGAAAAGTTGCAAATGATTTTATGCTGCAAAAAGCGTATAAAGGAAAGTCAGACTGATACAACATCAAAGCTGACAAATTAAGCGGTTCAGGAACGTGGTGATAACTGGGCACCAGGAAAGACTTGACTGTTGGGATGTGTGTCTTCAAACATATTCGTAACTAGGGATGGGTATCGTTTAGGTTTTATCACTGCCGGTGCTTAAAGAATGGAGAACACAAACTTTGTCCAAAAACCTCATGTTCAGCTGTTTTTTTGTAAAAAGATAACAATGTTAGCCTTTTCTGCAGCTATGGGGCATATATGGTATCACTCTTGGCTGGAAGCAGTGCTTAAACAATGGAAAAAACACAAACTTTGTCCAAAAACCTCTCATGTTTAACTGTTTTCCACTTTTTCTTTGGTCATTTTAAGCTTTTTGGCCAGGGTGAAGGGAGTATCTGCCATCAAACAAGAAGACAGCTGCATGTAGCTATGATGGTGTTTGCTAGTTTACCTTACATGCATTAATGTAATAACGTGGTTAGCCTACTCAACGTAAATTACACACGAACAACATTAAGCTACTCACGCAGAGAAGAACGGCTGCTGCTGCATCATCATCCTCATCATTTCTGCTACACTGGCAGGGCTAGGGGCCAGGACTCTATTCTTCGGGTTTTTGGGGGATGTTGCTAACTCCGGGTCCGATAACAGGCACCACACCGCAGTAGATGTGCTCGGTGTGAGGTCTCGCAGCAAGCTATCAAATACAGCACATTTCTCGGCTTTTAACAGAACACTATGCGTCGCCAGGTGTTGTTGCAGGCTGCTGAGTTTGCATCTTTTGCTGTGAAGTACAGCCAGACTTTTGACCGCTTTTTAAATCTGTAGCTCTGCTCTAAAAGAACGTATGTACCTGGCCCCGCCTACTATCCTCGGAAACGTAAAATGATTGGCTAGAGTCTAAAGCGTATCACATCTCAGGGGGAAAAAAGCACCGAAATGTGCTCTGCTTTTCGGTCTGGTTACTACCGTTTATGTCAGAACCGGTGCCATCATGGCATCAGATACCGGTACCCATCCCTATTCGTAACAGTTTATAACCTGATCATTTAAGCTAAAATGCAAAAAACAAAAAATAAAACAACACACACACACACACACACACACACACACACAGCAGTTAAATCCATGTTGGACCAGGAGTTCTTCCTCTTTCCTCTGTGTGTACTTTTGTTCCTCGGTGTTTGGGGAATCCATTCTGACAGTAACACATTTTTCATTCACTCCCCAACCAGTGCCAAAAAACCTGTATAAATGTCTGAAGTGGGCCAGAGGTAAAGCAGTCGCTCTGATTAGCATCCTGCCTTCACCGTCACTGGAGACAAACAGCCTGCTGCATGTACAATACTTCAGAAGAAAAAACGGCTGACAGATGCTTCCCACGACCACTCCAGGGGGGAAAAAAGAGATGTTTCCCTGAATTCCCTCATTGTTGCTGTGAGATAAGACAGAATTTAAACAAAGAATAACACGTGTTCTGCATTTTAAACATATCAGACTTCAGAGAGTTAACCCATGACTTCACCTTCTTTTCACTTGTTGGGTAAAAACTGTTGCAATAAAGTGAATGTGAAATCCCTCCTGTGTGTCCAAATATGAACTGTGAACGTTCACATAGATTTATATAAAAAGGAAAATGCATGCCGTTTTCACATTCCTCTGGATACTTCAGTCTGCTTAGCTCTAAACATGCAAAGAGAAGGTCTCATTTTTCTCTTCTGCAGGGATCCACAGATGCATGATTAATTTTATTCATAGCTTTAGCCTCAGTCAACTTAGTCTACTGTGGACTTGTTGTCTGCAGGTATACACACATTAAGTCTGTAACTTTGTGACCTTTTTAATGGCATATTAAATTATATTTGGGACCAAACGTCAATGGAAAAAAACCTCATTAACATCCAGTCGTCCCAAGTTTGAAACACCTTCAACACAGCCGTGTTTGCTTCTGCATTTTCAGGCCTTTAATATTTGTCATTAAAGGTTTGTGGGTTTGACAGAAGACTGGATGGAAAGATCTTCTGACATCTACAGAGTTCATGCTGTCTGATATTTCTAAAGCTTTACGATGTTCTCTGGAACACATTGCTCTACAGTCATTTTGTAAACTACGAGTTTAGACTGGCTGAAGCTGCTCAGGCATCCCCAGAAGCCTGTCTGCCTCATCCACAACAAAGGGATGCCGTGCAGAGTGATTCACAGTGCACGTGAGACAGAGGAGTGAGACAATCCATTTAGATTGTTCTGGTTAATGACCGGATCATGAAGTCTACTGCCAGCAGTAAGAGGGATCCAGTGGACACTTTGTGGATGACCTTGAGCTCCTGTAATTATACCTACTCAACACCAGCAACAAAGAACCTGTTTGGCTTGATGCTGCGCAGCTTTCATGTGCCTTAGCAGCACGATGGATAAGAAGGTGGGACAAATAGTGATGTGAAGAGCAGAAAAGTCCAGCACCTTTGTTCGGATAAGCTTCGAAGCTCCAAGGAGATCAGCCAACACACCAAGCTGCATTCTATCAGCCTTACTCTGAAAACAGCATCTGAGCAAACAGAACAAGAAGATATTCTCGTGTAGTAAAATATTTATCTGGAACACATGAGGAAAAGGATGGAAAGTTTGAAGCAAAGTCCTGCATGTTAAACATGTTTTAAAATCAGAGTGTAGGAAAAGTCTCCAGGCAACAACATTTCTGAGTCATGAGATGAAAAGTAAGATAAAAATCAGCTCCTTGTTCAGTCTGAAAGCACCTGCCTGACACTAGATGTCATTTACTGATGATGCAGGTGAGTACAAGGTGAGATGAGACACTTCCTGCCAGAGGCACCTTTAAATCAACAGCATTATGGTCACGTAAGACACAGACATTACATGTCATGACTCACTGAAAAGTCGGATTTTTATCTTCAAATGCACTGCTTAGAAACTTGAGATAGGTCATTTGACATTTCTTTCCCCCCTTTTTTATCATTTGAAAGAAAAACAGCATGAAAAGATTATTTTCTGAAGCTGATACTTCTTTCAGTCTGACCAAGAAGAAATCACCGTCCGTAGAAAGGCCAGCTACATAAAGTAGTTCCCGCTGTTCTTCTTTATTCACACTTGTCTTAGCCAAATTATGCATAGATCATAAGCTGAATAAAACTAACTGAATAAAGATCTGGCCTCGCACTAAAGCCAAATGTCCAGTGACTCTTAGATCCAGCATGCACATTCATTCCTGCGGGGTTTGGTTATGGCTTGGAGCTGCAGGTAGGTGGTGCTTATCCTTTTTTATTTGTCGTCTGTGTAGATCAGGGTAAACAAATGTATGAATCTCATATTTATTTATCAACTTGAGAATCCAAATAATAATCTTTTATTTTATTTTCAGTAGTAAAACGGGCGAACATACCGAGACAGAAAACAAAGAAGAGCCCTACAGTTTGGCTAAGCAGCTGGAGAATGATGTATGCACTTATTTGCAATTGATCAAACAGCTTTGCTGCAAGTAAGCGCATATGTATGTAATATACAATGACAGAGCTGCAGTAACATTTCTTTATCAAAGCCTTTATGAAAATGTTTCAAATTACCATGGAAACAATATAAATCATTTCAAAGACCAGGCACTAAGCCATCTATGCAGCCTTTCTTCTGGAGGCAGAGTTTATTTTTGTACAGGTTTTCATATTGTAAAGCAGAATGAACTGATGATTTTATTTTTATATGTGTACCAATATACAATATATACATACTTACAATAAAAATGTTAAATGTTATACAATCTTTAGCATTAAGTGACCCAGTCTAGGCCGACTGGAGGCTGTGATCAGCTCCAAACGTCGTGCTGTGTTCCTGGAGTTAACCTTGCTAAAGGCAGGCTTTCCATGTAGACTTCCTGTTCTGTTTGCCAGTTTTTATCAAAGTGGTTCTGAGACTGAACTTCACCAAATGCACAGTCCAACCGCATGAAGCCAAAGCTGGTTTAACCAGGAAAAAAAACAGAAAGCATTTTGCTTCCAGATGTCTTGTCCTTTGTCTAAAGATAATGCACAAATGTACATGGAGTAAAATAACATTTAAATACGCTGCCAGATGTGTAGCTATATAGCTCTAACAAAGCTTAAAAATTCTGTGGTTTAGACAGAGACATGCGTAAAACTGTAAATTTGCCTCAGTTTTAATATACGGCGCAATCTTACTTTCTGTTTTCGATTTTGTTCAATTTAAATTATTACGGCTTTAGTAAAGAGCCAAACAGATTTGGACAGACATTTGACAAACATTGGATTGATGATTTGGATTTTAGGTCTCTATGTAAAGTTCTGATAATGATGAGGAAACTGAAAAGAATGAATACTTTATTCATCCCGAGGGAAATTAGAGGTTACAGCAGGCAGCACGCTAATGGCGCATGCGCACTCACAAAGGAACCTTCTGACCAACTTTACACAAACATCACATTGGGCAGACATGTCAGTAAACACTCCACTGCAGGCAAGTTCAGTAAACAAAGCACAGGGTCAGGGAGCTGCAGTGTTTGTAAAGTTTGAAAAAATAATGCAATCCTATCTATCCTTCCACATGAGGCCAGCTCTCTGCACTCTCTACAGCTGCTGTGCATATAAAACAATGTTATTCTCAAGGCTCGACCTGCATATACTGCAGGATGCCTGTCGTCCACAAACTGCCTTCTTGTTACCATGGTGACTTTCATCAGCGCGCACACACACACACACACACACACACACACACACACACACACACACACACACACACACACACACACACACACACACACAGGATTCCCAGAGAGTAATCCAATTGTTTGAGGTGTCCTGAGGGATGACCCAAAAGTTGCAGCAAGTTCAAGTTTTAAACTGGTGTCATTTTTGGATTTTATTAGTGCAAAAAGTGTTTGGCATCACTTTATTTCAAATGACAAAACCCCCTTGCTAAAACAGCTGTGTTGCCATACTGCAACTCCCACGGGGGGGTGCAGTTACTACTGCACGATTTCTTACCACAAAAAACCGAAGTACAATGCACAACATTGCTTCTTTAATAGAAGGGCAGCCTATTTGAAGCACCCACTAATCTGATATGTTCGACCCTGTGCCACTCGCTCCACCGGTCACCCACAATTTAAGTTTAATTATAGATTAACATGGTTCAGTGACACATTCATTACTTGGTATGAAGTTGGACCATCAAATCAAAGCTCGGTCCTAAAAGTCTGTAAAAAAAGAAAAAGATTTAAAATGAAGAGCAAATGTGGCAAAATTTAAGAATGAAAATAAAACATCACAGTGAATAAATTAATTAAGAAGAAGCCAAGTGTAAAACTGGGAACGCCAGTCATACCTAAATCAGCTCTTTGTGGGAATGACCCATCTTAATACTGGGAGACAAAAGGAGCAGGGAAGCAAATACATGCACATGCATGCCCTTCAATAGGTGGAGAAGGTTTAAAAGGCTACTTTAAACATGTCTGCCAGCAAGATCTGCATCGCTTCATCTCTGGTTCTAAAAAACCTAAATGTGGATCATGTTACTACAATTAAATCATTGGGTGGGTAAACCAAATTGGAGTTAACCAAACATGTAAGTGCTTTTCTCCAAAAATAGTGTTTCATTGCATATCTGCGCAAACAAAAAGAAAAAGTGAGATGTTTTCAAAATAACACAAACTGAAGGCAGCAATGAGCAAATATATAAAACAAAATATATAATGGGAGGAATTCAGTTAATAACTGAAGGGGATAAGAGAGCAAGAAATCCATATAAGCATCTGCATAATGCCTCAAGCCTTCTGCAACACTAACATACACTTTCACTACTGGTAGCTCCTGCAGCACAAGTGTAAAGCATAACCACGTCTCTCAGCCCACACGGGTTTCCCAGCCTTGCAGTCCTCTAAAGCACGCACATGTAGCAGCTCACAGCACCCCAGGAGTCAGCCTTTCCTCCATTGAGAACCACTGCACTTCTTTCCAGCTCACACAGGAAAGAAATACAGCAAGTCATGCTTTCTTCTGAGTCCTGTCTGCAATGAGACAATTTGCTCCTGGCGTGCTGAGAACTGAACTCAGAGTCTATGTTCCTGTGATTTGTGTGTGTAAGTGCACTTGGCTGCACTGTTCACCACCAGTTGTTCACATTTGAGAGTGAGAAAAAACATTCTTCATGTGCAGCTGAGGTGAATCTAAAATCTCACAACTTTTGTGCAATGTGCTCAGAGGCAAGGTCAGAATATCAGCACTCGTCTGCACAGAAATAAAAAGATAAAGAGTTTTATTTACATTACAGGTTAAGATTTTTAAAAATATCTTCTGCTTTTCTATTTTTTTCTACAGTTTTAAACTCGCCGAGGTCTCACATTTATTCTGAGAAATAGAGAAGATGTTCAGCAGGTTATCCCGTTAATACACACCAGCCTGAGAGCCTGAAGCCAAATAATCCAGCAGACCGACTGGTAAACTAAGACTTCAGGCTGCAATCACTACAAGCAGAGAAACTGTCTCAAGAGAGAGTCGGCACACTTTTAGATTCAGGGTTGGTAACTAAATTTTATTTAAAGACAAAAAAGAAAAGACATTTCTTTTAGAAAGAGAAAAGCGTGACTGTCAAATCTAAAGGGGTTTTTTTGTTGCTCAGCAGGTAACATGGAAAAATGAAAACACCACAAGATGGCAATCACAGTCCTCCACAAACGCCGCACAAGCCTAAATCAATTTTAAAAGAAATACTATGATATTAAGATGAGGCAACATCTGCTAATACTTTCGTGAGAAAAAAGTGAAAAAAAAAAAAAACAGCTGACAAGTAGATTTGAGATCAAGACAAAACAGGAAAAGGAAAGAGTCCAGAAAATACAAGCAGCATAAAAGCAAAAGTTTTAGAAAGTACAGCAAAGTTGTAGCAAAGCAGCAGGAAGAAAAATCACAAGGGGCAAAACAGAGACATGAGGAGACCGACAGGGAGGTGCAGAACTATGATTGGCTAACAAGTCACAGGCGAGTTTACAGGAAGCAGAACCAACTGAGACACACGAGCACGTAGCAAACAAAATAAACAGTAAATAAGAACAACGAGCGACACAAAGCTCATACAGACAACAGGGAGGGAAACACAGGAGATATGGTTTAAAAACAAACGTGTTTCATGATGAATCCTCACATATCAATAAAAGACGCAGCAATAACTGTGACTGACTACGACAATCGTCACAAAATCATGATAACGTTTATCTCACTTAATTGGTCGCTTTAGGCTTCAAAGATAAAGCATCTAAGGGTAAGGCAGCCAGGAAGGCCGCCATTAACGATGCTTCTGCAGGTTAGATCTTGTTGCTCAATAACTTTTTCTCAATGATTCAGACTCGAGCCGAATCAAACATGCCAGAGCCTGGGGAAGAAAGTTTGGGCTTTTAACTGCAACGCTTTCTCAGTGTGTACGCAGCAAAACAGCACTCTCTTCCATCTGCCATCTACAGGGGAGCATACATTATTATATCTGGAGACTTTAACCATGCCACACTGGACTCTACTCTGGCTGCTTTTCACCAGTTTGTGAATTGTCCCACAAGGAGCAACAGGACAATTGACCTACTGTATGCTAATGTGAGAGATGCATACAGAGCCACCCCCCTCCCCCCACTAGGGAAGTCAGACCACAACCTGGTTTACCTACAGCCACAATACACACCCCTCGTCCAAAGGCAGCCTGTCACAACGCGCTCCATCCGGAGATGGACCCCAGAAAAGGAGGATGCTCTGAGAGACTGCTATGACACCACAGACTGGGATGTGCTCCTGAGCCCACATGGTGAGGACATAGAGGGGGCGACACACTGTCTTACAGACTACCTCAACTTTTGTGTGGACACAGTCGCCCCTGCTAAGACGGTACGGTGTTATCCTAATAACAAACCGTGGGTAACACAGGAAGTCAAAGCTGTCCTCAACATGAAGAAGAAGGCTTTCAGGAGCAAAGTGAAGGAGGAGATGAAAGCAGCACAGCGGGAGGTGAAACGCTGCCTGAGGGAAGCAAAGGACACCTACAGGAGGAAGGTGGAGCAGAAGTTGGAGAGGAACAATATGAGGGAGGTCTGGAATGGTGTGAAAACCATCACAGGCCACAACACCAAGAAAAGCACAGTGGGGGGGACTGTGGAGAAGGCAAACGAACTCAACAACTTCTTCAACAGGTTTGACCAGCCCACAACCCCCCCACCCTCACCCTCACCTTCACTACAGAGTCCTCCCCCCACTCTCCTGCCTCCCTCGCTTCCCCCCCTTCCTGACACCATGACACCCCCCTCCTCCAATCCCTCTCTCAGCAGCAAGACATCTCCCCCCCTCCCCTCCTCCCAAACATCTCCCAGTGTCACAGTGGATCAGGTCAGGAGGCAACTGAGGAAGCTTCGCCCCAGAAAGGCAGCAGGCCCAGACAAGGTGTGTCCTAGGATGCTAAAGGCGTGTGCTGCTGAACTTGGGGAGCCGCTACAACGAGTCTTCAACCTCAGTCTGCGACTGGGGAGAGTGCCCGCCCTATGGAAGACATCCTGCATCGTCCCGGTCCCCAAAAAGAACCGGCCCAATGAGCTGAATGACTTCCGACCGGTGGCACTGACGTCACATCTTATGAAGACTCTAGAGCGGCTCTTCCTCAACTTCCTCCGACCACAGGTACAACATGCCCAGGACCCACTACAGTTTGCATACAAGGCGGGTGTCGGAGTGGAGGATGCCATCCTGTACCTCCTACACAGAGCCCACTCACACCTGGATGGGGGAAAAGGCACGGTCAGGATCCTGTTTCTTGACTTTTCCAGTGCCTTTAATACCATCCGGCCCTGTATGCTTCAGGAAAAACTGAACAGGATGGAGGTGGACCCCTGCCTGGTGGCTTGGATCTCCGACTACCTCACCGACAGACCACAGTACGTCAGGCTGAAGGACATCACGTCTGACACTGTGGTCAGCAGCACAGGAGCACCACAGGGAACTGTGCTGTCCCCTCTTCTCTTCACCCTGTACACCTCTGACTTCTGCTACAACTCTGAATTATGCCATATTCAGAAGTTTGCAGATGACACAGCCATCATGGGGTGTATCTGGGATGATCAGGAAGAGGAGTACAGAAGTCTGGTGAGGAACTTTGTCGCATGGAGTCACACAAACCACCTACAACTCAACACCTCAAAGACTAAGGAACTGGTTGTGGACTTCGGGAGGTCCAAAGAAGGTCCACTGCCAGTTCAGATAGAGGGGGAGGAGGTGGAGGTGGTCAACAAGTACAAGTACCTCGGGCTGTGGGTGGACAATAAACTGGACTGGTCATGCAACACAGAGCACCTGTATAAAAAAGCCCAAAGCCGACTGTACTTCCTCAGGAGGCTGAGGTCTTTTAACATCTGCAGGAAGCTCCTGAGGATGTTTTACCAGTCAGTGGTTGCTGGAGTACTTTTCTATGCTGTGGTGTGCTGGGGGAGCAGCACAGCAAAGAAGGACTCATCCAGGCTGGAGAAACTGATCAGGAGGGCTAGCTCTGTGGTCGGCATGAAGCTGGACACTCTGGTGACAGTGGCAGAGAAAAGGACATTAAAGAAACTGATGGACATTATGAACAATGCTGGGCATCCTCTGCACACGGCCATAAACAACCAGAAGAGTCTGTTCAGTGACAGGTTGCTTCTCCCCAAGACAAGAACTAACAGACTTAAAAACTCCTTTGTCCCACACGCCATCAGACTGTTTAACTCCTCTCTGGAGGGGAGAGGGAGGGGAAACAGGAGGACAAAGGAGGGGGGAACAACTAAGCTGTAGTGCCTCTTCACCTCACTGTACAATACCTTGTGCAATACTTTTTGTAAATAGTCAACAGTGCAATAGACTCCATACTTGAAATGTGCAATTCACTTGTATTTTTATTTTTTATTCCTATTTATTCTATTTATCCCCTTTGTATATTTTATTTATATTTGTCTCTGTATTTATATATGTGTGTGTGTGTGTGTGTGTGTGTGTGTGTGTGTGTGTGTGTGTGTGTGTGTGTGTGTATATATATATATATATATATATATATATATATATATATAACAATTCTGTAACTGTAACTTCGGTCGTTGCTGTGCTTTTTGGAAGTCGAATTTCCCAGAGGAACCCACCCGAGGGATTAATAAAGTTCTATCTTATCTCTTATCTGTGTGCTGCACACACGTTTCATCATCAGAGTCCAAAGAACAAAAAAGAAATAAAATACAAAGTGGGAATTTGCATTAATAGAAGCTGATTTAGAGACAGATTAATACTTTCTTAACATATTAGCGCAATGAAAGGAACACATGCAGGAAAGGTCCACAGCAAGATTCAAACCAGTAACTTCATAGTTCAATTATTTGACCAACACATTAAACCCACAAACCACAAAGAAACCCAGATAAGAGAAGTGACCCTGTTAGACTTAGTAGAGCAATCCCTTGATGAGGCAACAGTCAAGCTGTGGGAGCTGAAGCAGCGCAAGCAGGCAGGTGGTGGTGGTTTTAATGCAGCACAGCAGCTACCAAAGCAGAAATACAGGTTTTTAATGTTGGGCTATCAAGCCGACCGCATTTGGTCCAATTTGATCTCAAGTGAGCCACACCAGTAAATTATAAATAAATCCATCTATAGATATACAAAAGCAATAAATGCTACTTTTCATCGTTACACACTTAATCTTCTCTCATTACATTTGCATTCAATTATATGGTTCACAAATAGACCTTTAAAAAAAGCATAACAACACATAAAAATCATAATTTGTTAGTTCTTAATAATCCAAAACAACAAATGAAATGCTGTATGTACATGGATTTCCACTGGAAAGGCATTTTATTGATAAAATCTGAGGTTATTATTCATTTCTCTGCAGGGAAGTTCGGCCTCAGTCACACAGGTCTAAAGATTAGATGACAACAAAAAATTGGGTGGCAAGTTTCACCTTTCAAAACACGTTGGCTGCAGCATTGAGGCACTTTTACTTTGAAACAAGTGTGCGTCACACTTTTTCTAGTTTCACTATTGCTCGTTGATTAGTTGGTGGGGGCAGACAAGTTTCTGTCTTCAGTGCAAACTATGGGCAACCAAGCAAACTGCTGGCACCCAAAGCAATTGCAAGGTTTTGTTGTGCAGCACCCTGATTTAAGGACTGATTTTAGCTAGCACCATTCAGCAACAGACAGCAACCGCTCTCCAACTGGTTGGGGAATAGCCAATTTTCCTAGCGACCAGTGGTTGCCAGGGGAGTGCAGACTTAATAAATTCTGGCATCTCAGGGCTTCCATAAATTTGTTGACCGTGGCTTTGAACATTTTTAGAAAACATCCACATGACTATATGGGGTGTTGTGTGACGGTTCCTGAGGCTATGTTTTACTGCGCAGACCATCTGTGTTCTGCCCCCCCACACTTCCACCATCACAGACAATGACATTTAAGAGTCAGCAGCTGGGCGAGATCGGGGCGATATCACTCAACCATTAGCCCGTTCATCCTCATCCTCTAATCCCACCCCTGCGCCCCCGACGTCACAGCATCAAACACGGCTGGATCTGCACAAATCCCACACTTGCCGGCCGCTCAGAGCGCACCATGTGCCACGAGAAGCGCGCTTTCAGGCGACGCGCTTGAACGTGGATTGGTACGGAGCTGAGTGAGAGAGAGAGACTGGCTTCTTTCTGTTTTTTCTTCGGTTTCATATAAATATGTCTCATTCGGAGAAAAGTAGAAATTTGGACATTTTCTTTAAATGAACGCTGCCCGTTGAGGTGAAAGCAAACAAGGTAGGACAACATCATAAATAACGCAATGGTGAACATTTCAGTGTTTGGCAGGGCGACGTGAATCTGTAGAATTAATTTTCAGTAACTTTTACTTATCTTCAAGCTGAATAGTTAAAACTGGACAGCGTTTAAAGCTCGTTGGGGCGTGTAGAGGCAGGGAACAAGTGCGCATCCATCCAAACCATTATCACCGCGTTTTTGTCCACTGCCTGACAGGACGCTCTTTGTCCAGGAGCGCTCAGTCATTCAGCTCCTGAAGTCTGCATCCAATTCCTCTCCTGTGAGATTTACTGGGAATCTGAAGAAGCGATATTATGTCCTGATTAACTTTAATGTTTCATTAAGTGATGTGCGCATAATGGTTGCACAGTGTGTTCATGGAGCTGTCTGCTCGCCTCGATGCATCAGGCAGAATGCTGCTGGATGGACGCGAACTTAACGAGCTCCTGTGTACGTGTTATCATTATCATTAGTGGGAAAGAGGATCATGCACAGTCATCACTGGGGACTTTTGGAGCTCCATTAGAATTACATTTGAATTGTTTGATTAGTTAATAAAAAAACGTAACTTCTTTTCACCTTTTTCATTAAAATATAAAATTTAACTGGGTTTGACTCTAATTAATTAACTTCTAAACACGTAATGAGCTCCTCTTGTCTCATGCAGACGAAGGTGGAGCATTAAAATCTGAATACAAACGTGCACAATGCAGCTCTATTAATGCCATTACAATGGCTGCTTTTAATACATGCTTAAAGAATGATGAGAAATGCAAAATCTGGGGTTGGTGAAAGATGATGAAGGACTGGATCTGACATTTAAGTTTATTCTAAGCTGCATGTTTGACAAACATTAGAGAAGGCAAAAGGATCTTATTCGTTTTTGAGCTACATTTCCAGTTACACCCTGGATAAATGCACTGTGATCACAAGTTCACCAAAAAATGATCAGTGGCATATTAGGGACATGAACACAGTCTGGAATTCCCTTGCGGCTCCCAGCTCATATGCAGTATCATGTGAAGAGCATGTTTAATGACAGCAGAACCTCCACTGTTTATTGTAATAACTTTATTGTTTAGTGAACATGAGTGAGAGGAGGAAGCTGCTCTGAACGTGGTCTTCTGCCTGCTAAAGGAGAAGCAGTTATGGTTGGATAGTGAGATTAGTGTTTAATTAAGAGGTCACGATCAGTCGATTGAATTTTAGAGGGTTTTTTAACATTAAGATGTAAATTTGTTTTTTCACAAAATGTAAATGTTTTAACATGATAACATGTATTGTTGGGCTGCTGTGGACCACTTAACACAGTACCTCCCCAGTGCAGTAATGTAATTAGTAAAAAACCTTATTTTATAAAGCCTTATTTTAACGCAGATCTTAGTCAGATGACTGAGACGAGGCTCGTTTTGCTGGTCAGCTCTTCCCCTTTCATACTTGTGCTGTTGAAATACAGAGAATTACCCAGATAGAAGGATTGATACACTTTTATGTTGAAGTTCAAAAGCTTTTAGCACAAACCAGAACACAAACTGAGAAGTTATCATGTGATTCCTGAGGTCCACCTAATGTGCTAATGTTGTAAACCCGCTCAACATTTGGCAATTAAACCCTTTCTGATTCTGATTCTAAAACCATGTTTAGATATTTCCAGCTTACAAATGATTTCCTTTGAAATCCAACAATGTTTCTGACTGAAATTTCATATAGTGGTGCTTTCTTTTACCTGCAGTATATCTGCTGTGGAAGTAATTCACTGAAGGAGGAAGACACTTCAGTTGCACTTTATTTTACAGTTCCCTAGTGAAGTGTCACACAGTGTACCAGCGGCATCAAACACAGAAAAACACTCATACACTAACAGATTCAGACACTCTGATTAGAAACCGATCTCCAAAATGGACTTGATTTTGTTGGAGGGTGGGCTGCTTGGAGTGGCTGATATATCTGTGTCCACAGCACATGACTGTCCTGCAGAATTCAGTCGTTTTCGCACTTTTCTCATTGTTATAGGTAATGTGGTGGTTGACAATGTGAACATAGTGTGAAAAGATGGCTTCATAGCTGCACAATGAAGCTTTAAAGTGTAGTGTGCATTAGTATGTCCCCACCAATTATACTGAAGGCTCAGCTGCTGTGGGTTAGCACATTAGGACAGTGACACTGAAGTCCTTGAGTGTTTCTGGGTCAAATTTTGCTTCTCATATGGAAATTAGCATCCAAGTCTACCATAGCTTGGAGCCTGTAACAAGCATTGTTGCCTCCTCCTCACAAACACTAGCCGGCTGAGTGGGGAAAAGCTCTTTTGCCCTTTTCGGCGACTTTCTTCCCAAAGGTTCCTTAGAGCAAGTGATGTCCTTGTAATATCAGTCCTGGGGTAACTGTGGTGCTTGGAGCCAGCATGTGAGAGATTTAGGAGATTTGTGCAGACCAGTGCACAAGTCCACAGTGTGTAACATGCACAAGGCAACCAAAGGTGCTACCTTTTCTAAGGGTTTACAGGTGATAGACCAGCCCTGATTACGCTGGAGCTTAGTGGTGCTGTTGATACCGTGGATCATAACATTCTTGCCTGAAACACTGGGTTAGCCCTAAGCAGCGAGTTCTTCTCGGTTCAGTTTCCATCTTAAGGATAGAACGTTCTCTGTTTGTCAGATTTTCTCATCCTCTGCTCTCGTCCGGGTTTGTATCTGTTTCCATTTGGTAATATTATTAGGAGGCACAGCATCTCCTTTCTTTTCTATGCTGATGACCTCCAGTTTTATCTTCTACTAGAACCTCAGGATTCCCTACAGCTTCTTATGAACTATTATGAAGATATTAAAGCCTGGATGATTAATAACTTAAAGTTATAACTGAGATCATCATCTTCAGTTCGGCCAAATCTAGAAGTGCTTTTGCAGGCTGTTTAAGTCATTTCACCTCATATTTAAAGCCTAATGCAAAAGACCTCGATGCAATTTTTTAAACCCATTTGTTCTCTTGTTAAAAATCATCTTTAAACGCAAATCTTTTTTTGGCTTTTCGTGATCTGGAAGTTCATCCATTCCTTTATTACTTTATGTCTGCTTTTTTGGAGATTCCTGTACCTTGGTGTCACCTGTGTCTTTAAACACGTTAACAGAGTTCAGCAGCTAGATTTTATTGCTGATTTCTTACATTTCCAATATCACATTTGGAGTAACAAGGTAACCATCTTTGCAGTCACTGCTCCACAGCTATGGAATCACTTAATGCTTGAGATAAAAGGAGAGTCTAGGCTCAAAACCACCTTTACTCTCTGGCCTTTCCAACCCACTAACCTCTCATTTGTTGTTATATCTGTAACCCTGCTGTCTTCTGGTTGATGTAGTAGTAGTTATGTACCTGCTACTGAAGGCCACTTAATTCTGTATTCTGCATCTCCACTGTTTACTTTACATTGTACAGTGGAACCCCGACTTACGAAATTAATTTGTTCCTGAGGGTCTTTCGTAAGTTGAAAATTTTCGTAAGTCGAAGCACCCGTCGCGCCTTTTGAATGAGGCGATGCTGAACGATAGGCTATAGGCTAATTGCTAACTAGAACAACAACACGTTGTTCAAGTGGAACAGCGAAGCGCAATTACGAAAGCCAAGGGGTTGTCACATGATTCGGAAGGCATTGTGGGCTCAGCCAATCAGAGCCAGCGGATTTCGTAACTCGGGCAGAAATATTGCCGTTCAGCGCCTTCGTAACTTGAATTTTTTGTTTAACGGGGTATTCGTAAGTCGGGGTTCCACTGTGTTTGTATGTATTTTTAATGTAATTACATTTAATGCAACTGTATTCTTTGCACAGCAATTCAAAAGCTCAATTTTAATTGTGCTGTGTAAATCTGATTTTGTTATACCTGTGAGAGGAAGTAAGAGACGGCCCCTTTTTTAACTTTCTTGGCTGATTACATTTTGCTTTTTAAAAGTTACATCTGCTTATTACAATTTTTTGAGGTTTTTGATTTTCTGAGAACTATAATTCACAGCATACCTAAGAATTTTTATAACAATCTGCAGCAGCTATTAGAACCTGGAATCAAACCTCAGAAAAACCTCAGGTTACTGGACTTAGGTTAACTTTTGTTGATTGATCTAACTGAAAGTGTAGCCAGCTTGCATGAGTCTGTAACTATGTTGCAGTTTAGTTTGCACTGGGCTTTCTATGCGGAGCTGGGCTTTTTTGTGCATTTCAAACAATGGCAGCTAACACTGAGGTGATCCACCTGCTGTTGGACTGATTAAATGTTGAATAAGACTTAACATAAAAAAAGGGTTAGAATCGACAGAGTATATACATGCATTGGAACTGTGAGAAACAGAAATCAGGATGTGGCTACACTGGCAGATTAATGACTATTACATTAGAATTATAATTTATTTGCAGGCTATTAAATCCTACACTTTTTTGAAAATAATATCTTATATCAAATCACAGAAATGCAGAGACGGATGAAGAAGAGCTCGATACTTCTATCAAAAAGGTGTTACAGAAACCATCTGTCAACAACACCATGTGATACACTTAACTGAAGGGGAATTGTTGATCTTGGGTTCAATGATGAAATTGTAAAAACTGTGATGCATCATAAAGGAGACTCAGAAAATGTGATGGGAGGATGACGGTGATTGAAGGAATCAATTTAAGACATCAGCAAAGCACAGGAAGTCAGCTCCAAAGTAATATTGTGTTTTCTTCCATCTAGACTTTCATATTACTCCATGTAAGTAACATCCAATCATGACCAGACAGTTCAAATCATACTTAATGATTCTCAGCAGCTACCCTTATCTGATCCAAATCTCTTCTATATAATTTCTTGAGTAGACGCTATCACAGCTGTTAATTTGCTGTCTGCTTGAAGGCACACGAGTGTGACACTCAGACAGCTGAGAGGAGGCTGACTTTTTCATTGGCCCATTTTGTTGTTCACATATAATCAATAGTTATTTTACTTTTCTTCACGTGTGTCAAATTCAGGTGGACCTACTCTTAGAAAACAGATTAAGTTCTGTACGAGCAGAGAGTAAAAAATGAAAGTGTTAAATTCATAGCTTTTCATTCTAACATCAAACATGATATGAGATACCAGTACAAGGGAGGGAGGCTGTCAAAAGGTTTAAGAGACTGAATAAGCCTGTCAGAGAGAGAAAAAAAAATCAAAAAAAGCTGAAAGACTGCAGAAAGCGCCTCGAGGAGACTGTTGTTGTGATTAAATAAAACTGAATTAAATAGAGGCCAACTAGAGTGGATGACATCTAACCAAGGCAAGACCCTTTTTGAGGGGGTAAGCGTGTCACTGTCAACATTTACAAACCAAAGTTGGCTTAATGAATAGAAACACATTCAGGGTTTATTACAAAGCATAAACCACTGGTTTCACTGAAAAAGAGGAAGATTGCTTGAAACGCTCTAAAAGAGCCTTCACAGTTCAGACAAAGAAAATTCTCTGGACAGATGAAACCAGGATGGAGAAAATTATGGCGGACGAGTTGAACTGGCTCGTGATCCAAAGCATACCTGTCAAAAATGGTGGAGGTGTTATGGCATAAGTATGTATGGTTGCCAGCGGAACTAAGAACGGATGTTTTAACTGCTGATAAAGGTAACAGGATGAAGTGTGAAGTGTACAGGACTATATTCTTAGACAGACTTAGACAAGTGCTGCAGAAGAGTGCATCAGATAGTGCTCACAGCACAAATGGATACTGATCCAAAGTAGACTCAAAAGCAACCCAAGAGTTTCTCACAGCAAAGAAATGGCTTCAACCCAGCAGAGCAGGTTTTCAATTACTGAAGAAAAAACTGAATGCAGAAGGATGTCAGAGTAGAAATGATTAGCCTGTACTTACAACACGTTCACCTTTGAAATGTTTTCGACAGCATACGAACATAAATTCACAATTGCGAGTTTGTTGACTTGGTGGGTAATTTTTTCTTTGGCATTTTCTTTTTCCCTCAACAACCATCTCATCTCGTTTTATAAAACGCAATTAGACAGCGACAGCAGGATCCCACAACAAGAGCTGCTCCAGTGTGGCAATGCTCGGGTTGAAAAAGTGAAGGGGGAAGAAGTGCTCTTTTCAAGTAGCAACACAGATGGAAAATAGGACAGTGAAGTAGCGCGCTGCTGCTGGCACGGGGCCGGTTTGACATGTATTGAAAGAGATGCTGATTTATTTATTTTATTAAAAAGGCTTAAACAAAATGTTGAGGAAAGGTTTGATAATCTCATTTATACCAGAGACTGAAAAGATGGACACAGCTTGGGATCTGTAAAGTGAAACAAGTGGTTGTAAAACCAAGTGCAGCTGTTAAGAGGACGACTGGGAAAACTTAATCCATCAGCTTTTCCAATAACGAGTTTGAGTTGAAAGTTTCAAAGTCTTATTGGACACTTTAATATTTTCATTTTGTACTTCATAATGTACGGATGTACTGAATGCTGACTATACTAAACTACGTTTGAATAATGGCCAATAAACGCCCAGTAGGTAAAAGTTGGACAAGAGTTGGCAGTTTGTCTTGTAATGGGAAGGTTGCTGGTTCGAGCCCCGGCTCCGACAGTTTCGGTCGTTGTGTCCTTGGGCAAGACACTTCACCTGTTGCCTACTGGTGGTGGTCAGAGGGCCCGGTGGCGCCAGTGTCCGGCAGCCTCGCCTCTGTCAGTGCGCCCCAGGATGGCTGTGGCTACAATGTAGCTGCCATCACCAGTGTGTGGATGTGTGGATGACTGGATGTAGTGTAAAGCGCTTTGGGGTCCTTAGGGACTGAGTAAAGCGTTATACAAATGCATTTATATTTTAAAATCAGACTTACTCCAGCCTGGAAAACCTCAGGGGATAAAGTACAAGCAGTTACAACAACGCTGCTCAAAATGGAGCTTTTAAAAAATAATTTATCATCACCTCCATTAAAATAACAGACAAATAAAACACAGCGGGTGATCAGATAACCATCAGATACATCAGCCGACTCGAGCTTTTTTGATAAGAAATGATCAAAATCAAAATGTATCTGCCCACACTCAACATCTGGTATCATGCAAAAATCGCAGCATTGTTGTAACACAATAAAAACCCAACACGCTGCACTGATGTGAGAGTGAAAGGAACAAGGTTTCATCACAGATTTCTCTGAACTTTATCATTCAGCTACAAAGGCAGAAAACTTCTCTTTGAAGAGGTGAGGGTATTTCTTTTACTTTTAGAGGAGCATTATCTTTCTTCATTTTGATTTCTTCCCGTTCTTGTGTAACATTACACATTATAATCTGACAGGATGATATGTTTTTAAGGTATTTTTGTACTCCTTAATGGGTGCTTTTTTAAAAGATTGGGATTAAAACTTTTTGATTAAGCTTATAGTTAAGGCTGGATCAGGTGACCTGAATCCTCCCTTAGTGATGCTGCAGTAGGTCTAGTCTGCTGGGGGATTCTTCTTCACTCACATCTTTTTTGTTTGTTTGTTTTTTAAATACTATTAATCTCTGGCTCACTTCCACAGTGCGTCTTTTTCCTTTCTTCCTCCCTAACCCCCAAGCAGATGGCTGTCCCTCTCTGAGCCTGGTTCTTCTTGTTTTTCCTTCCCACTGTCACCAAGTGCTTCCTCATAGGGTCATCTAATTGTTGGGGTTTTCTTTCCAGTATTGTAGGCTCTTACAGTATGATGCACATTCAGGTGACTGTGACTGTGATTTGGTGCCATGTGAATAAAACTGAAATGATTTACAACACTAGAGAGGGATTCAGTCGTGGTCAACAAACATGTTTTCACCAAAAATCCTTTAACAAACCTTCGATTGCAGGATTTTACTTAATACAAAACTAATCTTAAAATAAATAAATAAATACTCCAGTACCTTCTCATTGCACTTTTCTAACGACTTTTCATATTACAGGGTTAAAATGAACGAAGGATTTGAAAACAACTTGACTCAACTGAATGACAACTGGACGTTGTACAACTCCTCCCTGGAGTCTGTCATACCCAGGAGCAACATCACTTATGTTGGATTTTACCTGCATCAGCCATCCACGGCAGCCATCTTCATCGTGTCCTACCTGCTGATTTTCCTCGTGTGCATGGTGGGAAATGGAGTGGTGTGCTTCATCGTGCTGAGGAGCAAAAATATGCGGACTGTTACCAATTTGTTCATCCTAAACCTTGCCGTGAGTGACCTGCTGGTGGGGATTTTCTGCATGCCAACAACGCTTCTTGACAACATAATTACAGGTGAGCAGACAGTAATAGAGGTGTGTTGCTCTTTTGTGCTATCAGTGGCAACACTACCCAAAAACTACCTGGTGAAATTGCATCAAATTTGAGAGGTTGAGCATGGAGTAGGGAAGAAACTATTACTTTTTAGCACAGAGGAATTTCTGCATGTGGATTCTTATAAATTAGATGATTTATTGCTTCTTGCTTCCTGATAACCCAGATAGAGGACAAACTTCTATTGTGATTAACATCCCGAAAGGCGTATTTAAGCTTCAGTGTGTAGACCGAACAGCAATAATGGACAACAAAATAAAAGGTTGCCAACATGAAAGTTAAAATCTAATTTCCTTGATGAAAGTTTTGCAGATTATCTGCAGAACTCAGCAAATACTAATGAACAGAATCATAACCAGCTACTTACCAGGTTCTGAAGCAGAAAATAACCACTTTTTGGTAGCGATAGAACATCTTAGAAAGATTTGGTATACCCACTGCACACATAAACCTAAATTACAAATGAATGTTAAGGCAGCCGGAGTATGGTAAAATCCAGTCACTGCAGTGGAACCAGATCTGATTCCTGGTATCCTGAAACGGCCACCGAGCAGAAGGGTTAAGGTTTTTCTGTCGTCTTCACTTTTGCCCTGTTTTACCAAGACTTGCTTCACATTTCAGTGATCGCAAAGAAAATGCTGTATGAAAAAAAGTGTTCTCACCATCTTTTCCAGAGTTCAACCAGCCATTTAGCTTTCTACTGTGAAATCACAGCGTCAGAGCTGCTGGCTTTGAGTTGTATTAATGTGGACTACCCAAGTTTTCTGTAGAGCCATCCCTTGCTAAATGAACCTTGTGAGCACTGAGACATGACCCACCGCTTTCTTATCGCCTGTGGTGGTGAGAAACAGAAGAGGCTCGGCAGAGTTGAAATTGTGAGCTGAGATGGAGAAACCGGGGCTTTTTCCACATTGTGCTCCAATTCCGTTTGACAGTTGGTTGCTGATGACTAAATCACACATGAGCAATTTTTAAGGCAAGTGATAGTAGCTGGGGGTTCAGATACTGTCTACAGTTACACATTGAAATTAAATGACTAAAATTTTCCTGACAATGATTTTATGATAATTTACTCTTGGAAAGTGTTTTCAAATTCCTTTGATTCTGATATGAAATGACAGTTTCAAACTAAAGCCCACGAGCTTCTGTATTTTGCTAACAATAAGAATGTCAACTGAGTGACAACGAAATTGCTTTACTCATTTAGAGCAACAATTTTGGATGTATAACGAGAGCGGAATCTGCAATTAGTGATTACAGTTACAGACCAATTATCCACATCTTTCCTCTTTGTAAGAGCAGATATTTGGTATGAAAAAAAAAACATTATAGTCTGAATCAAGAGCCAAACCAGACATGTGAACGTACAGCTGGCTGGAATTCTTTGTGTGATTAAATTCCTGCTGCGATGACATAACAATGAATTTAATCCAGAAATGTAAGGGACGGCTTGCACCCACCAGCAGGAAGCATATTCCAGATTAGCTTTCCAGTAGATTATCGCATTAAAAATTATGCAGAGTTTTAGAAAAATCTCTTTCAGTGCGAACCTCTAACCTCAACAGTTCAAGAATACACCAGTGGGTAAGCATTTGCTGCACTATGAATGGCACTGGAACAGCTAAAAATAACAAAAGCATTTAATAAAATAAAGCGTGTATGCAATCCCAGTGTCATCCATTAATAAAAGAAACCTAGAGGAGAGACATGTCAACGGAGTAGGAATTGAGCTCTGGAATCAACACCTGCCGAGCACAAAATAATAGAAATAACAGGATAGTAGTAATAATAGAAAAAACATCAGTAAAAATTATTTTGTGATGTAGCTTATTGGAGAGAATGATGATTACATTTGGCTAATAATAGCAAGATTTTTGCACTTGTGCAACTTGGATATATCCATATCTGCAGGGGAACAAACGTCTTGCACAGAAGAAGCCTAATGTGTAAACACTGAACCCAGGAGATACAAGTATACCGACCCCTGCTCGCCACCTCTCACTGAGGACGACTTTACAGACCGTCTTTAGGACATAGGCTTCAAAACCCGAGCTGTGCGTTGAAGAAAGCATGACTATATACAACTGGCATCTCTCAGCCTGGTGCAATAGCTCCAGCTGCTGCTGTTCGAAGTGCCAAGAACCAGTTTGGATCTGACTGCCCAGACCTCCCCCCCGACTGCTTCCCCATTCATATTGCATCAGACACCAGTGGACCCCCCAGCCAGTAGGAAGGGTGATTGGCAGGGCTGGCCTATGGGGCTGTCTCTGGTTGAGGTCAAGTATTGACCAAACTCAGGTCATCTGCAGAGCACGTCTCCATACAGAAATCTAAAATATTTGATTAGGCTTCATCAGATATGGATTTTAAAAGGATTACACTTTGGTGGGAGGTGCATGCTTATAGGTCATAATTAAGCGGGGATCCTGATTGCTTTCCAGAATGCATTAGCCTTTGCAAAGGATGTACCACCCGAGAGCTTTACATTACCTGACTCTCTTATCAGCAAGATTATAGAAAAAATGAAATGTGGATATACCATCTTATTATGTGACGCCACCTGCAGCCATAACTGTTTTTGATCGCTCCAGAAGGTGATTATGTGAAGATTCTGCCAACATTAAGGTGTCATGGCCACACAATTTCATGCAATCATGAAATGATAAAGCGGGATAGGAGACATCAAAATGAAGGCCTGGTTCAATAAAGGGAGGAACAAGTGGCTGATGACCCCGACCACTAGATGCCTGTTGCAACACTTTTATTTTTTGGGTCTGTTCTGAGAATTCATGAGTCAGCTTGTCACATTTCATGTTACACAAGATAGGATAACACAAGATGTTTTAGAAGAATATACTCCAGTAAATTCTCTGCAGTTTCTTTAGTGTGTTATGTTGCATGACCTAGTGGAGAGGCCGTGTTAACAGGGCAAGAAAGATTACCGTCGGCGTCTCCAGCAGATTTTTCATGCCACTGAAGATCCAAACATTTGAGCAGGAAGGGAGCCCAAAGTGATGATCAGGCGAAAAAAGATGGCCCTCTATGTTTGCTGATCGACTGTTGAGATTTGAGTAAAATATCAGTGGACATAATGGTAAATGTGATGCAGCAGACAAAAAAAAAAGGTTCAAGGTGAGTCAAGCTGCAGTTTGTATGAGGACAAAATGAAAGATTCATTCAGACGCCAGCAGGCCAAAGAGCTTTTGGCACAGAGATGAAAATTGAGCTCACTCAGCTGGAACGTAAAGGGCTGTGTCAATCATAAAGTGGGCAGAGCTCATCACCAGTCTGCCTGCACTCCATCTTTCAGTTCTTTCAGTGTTAGGAGTAGGATACAGAGAAATTCAGTGGCATTTGGCCAATAAATCACTCCGACATCTCAATTCAGCTCTGCTTTCCATTATTGCGTCAGAACAGATTAGATGCCATTGTAATCTGTCTGTCTGCAGTTTGCATGTTACTCAGGCTGCATGTATGAAAACATGACCTTATGCATAATTTTTTCTCCTTGTAGCGTAATAGTCATGTGTTTACAGTGATCGTGCACCGAGCTTCGAGTGCAGCCAAGCATGGGCGACCTACAGCTGAGTGATAATGCACGATGCATTCAGGCACAGACAGAGTATGGGAGCCGCTGCTGCTGATACTGCGCTCGTGTGCTGCTCACACCTGTAAAGGCTCAGGGATGTGATGCATATCCTTTTTTGTATGTTAGTTTCGGTTGTCAATGAAAACTCTGGGTGTTTGATTTATATTTAAAATTTCACAAATACCAAAAAGATATATTTCTGTGAAAAAATGTGTTGATGAGAGATTGTGGACAAAAGGAGAAAAGCACAACTTAATTTTGTAGGCAATAATTAAAAGTTAGGACAGGGGCGACAAAAACATGAAAAGTGATAATAATACATTTTAAAAAACACACAGTGGAACATCTGATAACTAAGATGTTAATTAGTAGCATTATTTGGAATAAACAGACATTTCCTGAGAGGTTGCAAATTTAATAGAGACTAGAAGAGGATCACCACTCTGAAGGACTGCGTGTGCAAACGTCTCACAATTATGAAGAATTTTTGGTACATAAACAAGTAAATGTGAGGTTCGGCCTCTCAGGAGCACTCTCTCTGCGATCAGGAAAACAAGTAAAAACTCTAAAATGCAAACAAACAGATGCATAATGCACATTTTCGAAATGCTGATATCTCCTGGGTGCTCAGCACTCAAATCTATGTGAGCTATGAAACTACAGCTAAGCCCTCAGTGGCTGAAAACACCTAGAAATGTTGTTAAAAGGAGAGGTGATGCAACCAGAGGTAACTTGCCCCTCATCTCACCTTTCTGAGACATGTTGCTGGCATGAATTTAAAAATGAACATACTAAAATGTGTTTCTGCATTTTTAATTCACATTTTTTCAGCTTTTTGGAAACGAGACTGGACTCAATGTTAATGGAGGTCAGGGGTCAGGGCTTTAACACAATGAAGTGAAGCAATAAATAAAATGTACAGCTCTCCATTTGACAATGAGACTGTGAAGCTTCCCAACACCAACGAAAAGCAGTGCGATGACGGTTACAGTCATCTTCTTTCAGCTATAGTGATAAGAGGCTCTTGTTTAGCCCATGAGTGCTCTGAAAGGACTGGACTACTCGCAATCTGCCGCAGTTTCTAAGAAAGCTTTCATCTACAGCCCATGTGATGATGCTCTAGTTCACCGTGATTGATGGTATTGAATCTGCATCAGTGCTTACTGGCAATTCAAATTATATGAAAGAGGCATCGCAAGAAGATTAAAGACGCCCAAAATCTGCCTGCTCGTCTGCTCAGCACTGTGAGCAGATTTGGCAGATGCTGTGTAATTTTGGTTAATAACATATTGTGTGTAACAGAAGTGCACTATCGCACTGTATAATATAATTTTGTGAATAGAAATTATTGTAAAAAACAGTAACTGCAGACCTCCAGCAAGAAGGAATTGGTGTTTGAGGATATTTTTTATTATGGAAACCGTAATTAATAATGACACTAGACCGTCTCTGCGTCCAGTATGCGGATGGATGGCAGCTCAGGATATCAGCATATTGTCTGCCTACACAGAAGAAATTTGATGAAAGTGGGTCTGTCTCTGCCTTATTTAGAGTTTTCTGTTCTGAAAGGGATTAAGAAGCTGAGCGTATTATGTAGACAGCTTGTTAATCTGTTTATTCCTTAAAAAATGAAAGAAAGGAAGACAAGGAGGTAAACATATACACAGTGAAATAAAAATACGCTTTCAGTCCAGTTATTTCTGCCATTATATTTATCTGACATCATCCATGTAAGAGAGCAAACTTCCAGATCGTTGTGCTCCCAGCTGTGCGAGGCTTAATCCTCAAATAATTTACATAGTTCAAAAACAAGACTATCCCCTCCTCTTTCAAATCCCTTATTCTGTTTCCTAGATATACATTTTAATATCTTAAACCAGTAACAGAGATATGCCTTATGTTATTATTAGAAACCGAAAAGAAAAATTATTTCATTAATTTTTTTGTATTTCATTTTGATCAATTAATTTTAATTTCAGCAGGTGGTATCACACTCGAACAGATTGAACACGGACTGAACAGTGGGAAATACATGATTTAAACCTCCCTATACCACAAAATATTTTTTTTCATTGTAAATAGCTGTGTTATACTTGGTGAGACTCTAGAACTTAAAGAAATATACATATTTTTTTAATTATTAGTAATTGTTTGTATGTACTGTTAACATATACTGTTTTATCAAACAGCCTGAGCTTATTAATATTAAAAACATTTCACCGTAATTTTGACAATAATTCTAACAATGTTTTGACATTTTGTTAAAATTAAAAGTACGGTATGTTTTAGGTAATATACAGTTGTAAATCGTAAATTCAAATGAAAAAAGCAGGAAAGATTGCCATTCATACAGAGTTATTATGTAAATTGTAGTGTGATTCATTGTAAATAATGTTACAGATTTTTCCTGTTGTTTTCAAAGACAATGTGCCATATTACAGTACATTAATTTATTTTCAACATATTAGCAGTGTAAAAATAAAAGCAAATCACCATTTTTCAATTTACAGAAATGTAATGTCCATATTACAATAAATTACTCTTTTTGATTTAATGGTAATTTACCATTTTACAGTTATTAACTGTCATTTTTATGTACATTTCTTACAGTGAGGTTCATTTTCAAACTCAAAGAGCCCTCATCAGATCCCCCAAAACGTAGTAATACTGCTGGTGGGTGGAGATAGAAACACTATTATAAAGTTCCCTGAAAATCTCGTCCTATAAATGTTTTTCTCGTCACTGTTCAATGCCAATATTTTAAAACTCAGATTTCAACTTCACTAATAAGAACAACACGCTCTGCCAGGAACCCCGTGAGGTTTGTTAGTCTCATTCAACCTTCATCTGGTATAACAATTAATTGCAAGTGCAGATAAATGGCTCATATCAACATCCTTCTAGCCTGCTGGCCTCTCGGGCGCTTGTTTGTGCAGTGAAGCTCCTATATGAATGAACTGGAGAGGGATTCACACGTTTTACTGAATGCTTAAAAGCATTTTCTGCAGATTTTACTAAACTATTCTTGCACAAAGGGCTGATTGAGGATTCCTTGAGTACCGTGTTTCTTCTTCCTGTTCACTCTGTACTGATGATTGTCTGCAGGCATATTAAACATCAACACTGTAGGTGTTACTGTTACCAGCATCACTGATTACGCATTGTTCCCAATCAAAACACTTGCTTATGGCATTAAGACAGTGTTGGGGGTCAGTGTTGACATTGTGGAGGACTATAAATACCTTGGAGTACACATTGACAATAAACTGGACTGGGCTAAAAACACCACAGCACTTTACAGGAAGGGCCAGAGTCGTCTCTATTTTTTGAGGCGACTGAGGTCCTTCAACATCTGCCAGAAAATGCTGAGGATTTTCTATGAGTCTGTGGTGGCCAGTGCGATCCTCTATGCTGTTGCATGCTGGGGGAGCAGGCTGAGGGTCGCAGATGCCAACAGACTTAATAAACTGATCCGTAAGGCCAGCAATGTTGTGGGGATGGAGCTGGACTCCCTCAAGGTGGTGTCGGAGAGGCGGATGCTGTCCAAGATAAAGACAATGTTGGATAACACCTCCCACCCACTCCATGACATGTTGGTCAGTCACAGGAGCACGTTCAGTGAGAGACTGAGATTACCGAAAAGCACCACTGAACGACACAGGAAATCATTCCTGCCTGTGGCTCCCTGTACAACGCATCCACTTAACACACTGTTTGCTGCTACAACTACACATGTTTCTTTTCCAAATATTTATTTATAAGTGACTTATGTATGTATGTATGTATGTATGTATGTATGTATGTATGTATGTATGTATGTATATATGTATGTATGTATGTATATATATGTATATATTGTACTATTCTTAGTTAGCGTATTGTCTGTCTTGTCTTAATGTTGGTTTAAAATGGAGCACTGTAACAAAAAATAATTTCCCCCAGGGATCAATAAAGTATTCTGATTCTGATTCTGATTCTGAAGACAAATCCCCTCAGCTTCAGCGTACACTGGTGAGTTTGTGGGTGTAATCTTTGTTTTCTCGTTTCTTATTCTTCTCCAGAATTTACATAGGTACTGGAAAACTATCATATAGAGCAGTCGTGCCTCTCAGGCCTTTGCATACATGTGGGTCGCATAATTAAGACTAACCGGCAGTGTTTAACACTATGGTCTGGATTATTAAAAGGTTGTTTTGAAAAGTGTTTCCTAAATGGCCTTCTGGCTTTTTCAGAACTCACTGGTTAAATATTTCTTAGAGGAACTGATGGTTTCTTCTGTGTCCCAGAAGTATGCCATTACATGAGAGTCACAGCCTGGGGCTACAGTCATCATGCCAACTGTCACAGTTTGTTGTCTCAGTAGTAAATCAGCTGAGTGCATCTCTCTTGTCAACAGGATGGCCTTTCGGAAGCTTGGTCTGCAAAATGAGCGGCATGGTTCAAGGCATCTCTGTGTCAGCTTCTGTCTTCACGCTCGTCGCTATTGCTGTTGACAGGTAACGTAGATGTATTTTATCTTTTAAGCTGCTTTTGAAAAATATAAAGGTCGCAGCGTCTTTTATGCAATTTGTTCAATATGTGCTTTCCATGAATTTGTGTAATTAAGTACTTTGAAGTCCTGTCATGATCCTGGGCTTTTTGTGAGCTTGTGATTCCTTTTAGTTGTAAGAGTCTCTCGTTTGGAATCTGTTTGTACTATTTTTATATTCTCGTCCTCCTTTGTCATCCCTCTGTCTCCTCAGTCATGTCCCCCCATCTGTTTGGATTTCTTTTTCTATGTCAGTTCGGTGTTTCTTGTTTCGTGTCAAGTTTGTATATATCAGTCAGTCACCTGTTCACTTAGTTCCTGTTTAATTTGCCAGTCCCTTGTCTCATGTGCTTTGCGTGTAGCTTTGTTTCACTCTGACTTAGCTCAGCTGTGTTTCCCCGGTGCGTTACATCTCCCAGATTACCTCTTGTGTATTTGAGCCTTCAGTTCTCCTGCAGTTCCACCCCCAGCTTTATTTAAAACAGTCTTTTAGAGTGAATGATATCATTAAGCTTATGACAAAGCTCAGATGGGTAATAATAATAATAATAATAATAATAATAATAATAATAATGGGGTGCCGAGAGAAGAACTGTGGTACTGCATGAGGAAGTCAGAGGTATGTGAGGGGGCATAGGAAAGACAGTGGTACAGTGTGAGGAGTGACAGATGAGTTTAAGTTGAGTGTGGGATCGTTTGTAGTAGGGATGGACAGGTTGACAAGTGAGGCTATGCAGGAGTTTCTGTGGACTATGATGTTTGCAGACAACTTTGAGATCTGCAGTGAGAGTTGGAAGCAGATGGAGGAGAATCTGTAGCGGGGAGGTATGCTCTGGAGAGAAGGGGAAGGAAGGTCTGCAGAAGCAAAACAGAATACATGTGTGTGAATGACAGGGACGCAGAAGCAAAGGTGAACATGTAAGGAGTAGAGATATTGAAGGTGGATGAAATGAAATACCTGGGGTCAAGCATCCAAAGCGATGGGCAGTAAACAAGAGAGGCGAAGAAGAGTGCACAGGCAGGGTGGAGCAGGTGGAGATGAGTGTCCTTCTATCACAAGAGTGAAAGGGAAGGTTTATAAAATGGTAGGAAGACCTGCTGTGGTGATGGCACTGATAAAAAGACAAGAGGTCAAGCTGAAGATAGTAAAACTTAATTTGGACAGACCAGGAAGGACAGGATTAGAGGGACAGAGGGCTAGCTCAGGTTAAAAAGTATGGAGACAAAGGTAGAGAGGCACGGGTAAGATGGTTTAGGGATGCTGGAGATACTGGACAAAAGATTTTGAATATGAAGCTGCCAGGCAGGAGGAAAAGAGTGAGACTCTAAAAGCAGCAGCCCAAACAAGAAGACGTTGATGACAGTAGGCAAGTAAATGGTAGTGCTCTGATGCAAAGAAACAGGAAACTGCAGCTTCAGAGTTCTGAGATAATTTTATGGGGATTATCAAAATTCCCATAAAATCCCCTTGTTTCTATACTTTCTGCGGCCCATCTGGCCTGAGTTGGGCACCCTGCTGGCCCCAAACACCACAGATAGCTGACATACATCTATTTGTGTCCTCTAATCGAGGATTACACGCATGTCAGTGACGGAAACAGTGGATCCTGTCTCCTCTTTTGTTATCTCATGTGTGCAGAAATGCACCTAAGCCATCACAGTTAGTTACGTCCTCTTGGTGAGTGTTACAGGAGATTTGTACCATTACAGTAACAGAGTGCATGGGCTGAACAACTACTGAGCAAACAGAGAACCTTTGTCTTCATCCGGTCGTCCTTCTCTCACCAGTCAGGGCAGATGGCCCCGCCCCTCCCTGAGCCTGGTTCTGCCGGAGGTTTCTTCCTGTTAAAAGGGAGTTTTTCCTTCCCACTGTCGCCGAAGTGCTTGCTCATAGGGGTCATATGATTGTTGGGTTTTTCTCTGTATCTATTATTGTACGATCTATCTTACAATATATATAAAGCGCCTTGAGGCGACTGTTGTTGGGATTTGGCGCTGTATAAATAAAACTGAATTAAAAATTGAATCCAACCAGAGAATCGCCTTAATCTAACTTCTCTCAGCCTTTGGGTATTTAATAGCTGAGCTATTATACCAATAATTTTTTTTTCATTCTCAGACTGTTGCTGTTTTTGCCTCAGCAGGAAATGGAAATGCTACGGCAGTGTTTCCCAACCTTTTGGAGCCGCGGCACATATTTCACATTAGAAAAATCACACGGCACACCACCAAACAAAAGTGTCACAAGAAGCATATTGATAATTTTTCACCAGGCACAGTGGAATTGGCTCGGTTTGTCCCCAGTATACCTTTTTTGCTTTCTTCTGACCACTACTCCTGCCTTCATCTGGGTGAGAATTTTCTCCGGGACCAGGTCGGATTGACCACTTTTCCTTTTCAAATATGTATCTATTGCTATTACACGCTGGTTATCTCACTCACAGCATGACATTATGTAATTTCTTCTTTGTCTTCTGTTTTACTGGCGGTTGGCAACCCATTTACAGTTTTTTACAGACGCTAGGACACATGTCTCAATACTTAGGTCACTTTTGCAAAACTCCTCACACAGTGAGCACAACAGAAGTCTATGTGGGCTAAACTGAGGACCAGTTATCATTGTTTTGGCACAAAATGCATTCAATGACTACATCTCTCAAAT
>NC_135178.1:37965357-37980357 GCF_041146795.1 Maylandia zebra
TGACACAGTGCTCCAAAGGCCTGGTTCTGCTGCCTCCTCCTCCACCCACCTGCTGCAGACGCTTCTGTGAAGGGAAACTGCTACATGTTATGTCACCGATCCCTGCCATGCTGCGTGTCTAACGACCCGGCAGGGCCTGCTGAGTACAGTGGTGGTGGAATCGGCCCGATCGGACACTCCTATCTGCCACTTTGACCTTTTTATTCCGTCAAATTTGGACCCATTTACACCAAGTCCAGAACCGTTGGTGCTATCGACATGGGGTCTTCACCAGCGCGTGCGGAGCGGCAGAAAATCCCCACGTAGACACCACTTTCATCCCTCTACGACACTTACTTTCCCAGTTATTCCATTTTATTCCGTCAAGCTCTGGCTAAATCCCCTTAACCTAACCAACCCTAATCATACCTGCATTTGTCCACTGGAGGGAGACAAAAACACCAAGCTCTGAGATTCAAATTTTGAACTGCAGACCTCACAGTGTCTGTGTGTGTGTGTGTGTGTGTGTGCGCTTTGGTGTGTTTGCTGGTGTGTGTGTGTGTGTGTGTGTGTGTGTGTGTGTGTGTGTGTGTGACAGAGAGAGAGAGTGACACTTGCTGTGTATTTAAGAAACAAACGCTCAAAGAAACCAAACAGAATGACACAGGCAGAAAGACACTGTTTTATTTTGGTAACCAATGATGCATTTCTTCTCCGCTTGTACAGTGCACCCTGAAGCCGTGTGTGGACCAGGAGATCAGCAGAACAGGAACCACAGAGCGTCAGCGGCAGACATCCAAGCTGCACAGGGCACACGCAGCACCAGGCAGAATTAATGACGTCCCTGATCCACAGCTCAAGCCCAGCCACCCGCTGCCTCCTCGCCGCCTCCTCCCGGGACCTTCAAGGACCACCCACCAGCCACTGGTACACATTCCAATCTTACACAATGGCCCCAGCATCACAGGGCATCTCCTGACATTAAAATCTATCCTGATTTCTGTTGTTTTTCCCTCATCTCTGAGCCGCTGAGTGTGAGTGTGAGTGTGTGTGTGTGTGTGTGTGTGTGTGTGTGTGTGTGTGTCTCTCTCTCTTTTACACAAAAAACACATGTCAGTTGTTAAGGAAAATGTTATAAAACACTTCTTCAGTAAAGACTCAGAGAAGAGAAACACACAGAACTTCTTGCTAGCAAGGGCAGCCTCCACTCTAAGAGACTCCAGTGAGAGAACTGCCCCGGTCTTTATTTTATACTCCATTGAGCGTGTGTGTGTGTGTGTGTGTGTGTGTGTGTGTGTGTGTGTGTGTCCCTTTTACACAAAAAATACATGTGAGTGCACTTGCAACAACTTTTAATATGCAATGTACAGGACTTGCTTGCTAGGCGCCATCCTGTGGACCAAACATGCAATTGAAAGATGTTATTTTCGCCGGTATAACACCTTCTGACACTTTGTACCGCATTGAGCCAGCAGAGGGAGCACCTCTTGTTCAATCCCAGTGGCACAGCAGCTGCTCTGCTTCTGTGTGTGTGTGTGTGTGTGTGTGTGTGTGTGTGTGTGTGTGTGTGTGTGACAGAGAGACAGACAGAGAGAGAGAGAGAGAGACACTTGCTGTGTATTTAAAAAACAAGCGCTCAAACAAACCAAAGAGAACGACAGAGGCAGAAAGACACTGTTTTTTTTGTGGTAACCCATGAGGTCTTGCTATCGAATTGTACAGTGCATCCTGAAGCAAGGCCGAGCAGATGACATAGTGCTCCACAGGCCTGCTTCTGGTGCCTGCTCCTGTACCAACCTGCTGCAGAGGCTTCTGTGAAGGGAAACTGCTACATGTTATGTCACCAATCCCTGCCATGCTGCGTGTCTAACGACCCGGCAGGGCCTGCTGAGTACAGTGGTGGTGGACCCAGGCCCTCTGCACCTTCCTTTCTCCGACTGGGACCCTTTTGTCCCATCCTTTTTGGTCCGATTCGCCATATCTCCAGAACCGAAGAAGCCATCGGCGTGGCTTCTTCGCCACAGCGTCCGGCACCCACCAAAACCCCCACCTAGACACCAACATCAGCCCTCTACACCTCTTACTTTTTCAGTTATTCCACTTTTGTCCCATCCTCTCCTGGCTTTTTCCCCATAACCTATCATTTAAGCCTCATCATACCTGCCATGGGCCACTGGAGGGAGACAAATCACCATGCACTAAAATTCAAATTTTGCACTGCAAACCTCACAGTGTCTGTGTCTGTGTGTGTGTGTGTGTGTGTGTGTGTGTGTGTGTGTGTGTGTGTGTGTGTGTGTGTGTGTGTGTGTGTGTGCGCGCTTTGGTGTGTGTGCTTTGGTGTGTGTGTGTGTGTGTGTGTGTGACAGAGAGAGAGAGAGAGAGAGTGACACTTGCTGTGTATTTAAGAAACAAACGCTCAAAGAAACCAAACAGAATGACACAGGCAGAAAGACACTGTTTTATTTTGGTAACCAATGATGCATTTCTTCTCCGCTTGTACAGTGCACCCTGAAGCCGTGTGTGGACCAGGAGATCAGCAGAACAGGAACCACAGAGCGTCAGCGGCAGACATCCAAGCTGCACAGGGCACACGCAGCACCAGGCAGAATTAATGACGTCCCTGATCCACAGCTCAAGCCCAGCCACCCGCTGCCTCCTCGCCGCCTCCTCCCGGGACCTTCAAGGACCACCCACCAGCCACTGGTACACATTCCAATCTTACACAATGGCCCCAGCATCACAGGGCATCTCCTGACATTAAAATCTATCCTGATTTCTGTTGTTTTTCCCTCATCTCTGAGCCGCTGAGTGTGAGTGTGAGTGTGTGTGTGTGTGTGTGTGTGTGTGTGTGTGTGTGTGTGTCTCTCTCTCTTTTACACAAAAAACACATGTCAGTTGTTAAGGAAAATGTTATAAAACACTTCTTCAGTAAAGACTCAGAGAAGAGAAACACACAGAACTTCTTGCTAGCAAGGGCAGCCTCCACTCTAAGAGACTCCAGTGAGAGAACTGCCCCGGTCTTTATTTTATACTCCATTGAGCGTGTGTGTGTGCGTGTGTGTGTGTGTGTGTGTGTGTTGACAGAGAGACAGAGAGAGAGAGAGAGAGAGAGGGAGAGATACAAAGGAATGTAATTCAAATTTTGCACTTCAGACCTTACATGTGTGTGTGTGTGTGTGTGTGTGTGTGTGTGTGTGTGTGTGTGTGTGTGTTGACAGAGAGAGAGAGAGACAGAGAGAGAGAGAGAGAGAGAGAGAGAGGGAGAGATACAAAGGAATGTAATTCAAATTTTGCACTTCAGACCTTACAGTGTGTGTGTGTGTGTGTGTGTGTGTGTGTGTGTGTCTGTCTTTTACACAAAAAATGCACTTGCAACAACTTTAATATGGAATGTACTGGACTTCCCGGCTAGGCGCCCTCCTGTGGATGACAGGTGCAATTGATTGTCAAAAGCAGATATCTAACAGCTTCTGACACTTTGTACCGCATTGAGCCAGCAGAGGGAGCCCCCCTGGTTCAATCCCAGTTGCACAGCAGTTGTGACCAGCTTCTGTCTGTGTGCTTTGGTGTGTGTGAGTGTGTGTGTGTGTGTTGACAGAGAGAGAGAGAGAGAGAGAGAGAGAGAGGGAGAGATACAAAGGAATGTAATTCAAATTTTGCACTTCAGACCTTACTGTGTGTGTGTGTGTGTGTGTGTGTGTGTGTGTGTGTGTGTGTGTGTTGACAGAGAGAGAGAGAGAGAGAGAGAGAGAGAGGGAGAGATACAAAGGAATGTAATTCAAATTTTGCACTTCAGACCTTACTGTGTGTGTGTGTGTGTGTGTGACAGACAGACAGACAGAGAGGGAGATTCAAAGCATCAGGACCAGGAGATGACACAGTGCTCCAAAGGCCTGGTTCTGCTGCCTCCTCCTCCACCCACCTGCTGCAGACGCTTCTGTGAAGGGAAACTGCTACATGTTATGTCACCGATCCCTGCCATGCTGCGTGTCTAACGACCCGGCAGGGCCTGCTGAGTACAGTGGTGGTGGAATCGGCCCGATCGGACACTCCTATCTGCCACTTTGACCTTTTTATTCCGTCAAATTTGGACCCATTTACACCAAGTCCAGAACCGTTGGTGCTATCGACATGGGGTCTTCACCAGCGCGTGCGGAGCGGCAGAAAATCCCCACGTAGACACCACTTTCATCCCTCTACGACACTTACTTTCCCAGTTATTCCATTTTATTCCGTCAAGCTCTGGCTAAATCCCCTTAACCTAACCAACCCTAATCATACCTGCATTTGTCCACTGGAGGGAGACAAAAACACCAAGCTCTGAGATTCAAATTTTGAACTGCAGACCTCACAGTGTCTGTGTGTGTGTGTGTGTGTGTGTGTGCGCTTTGGTGTGTTTGCTTTGGTGTGTGTGTGTGTGTGTGTGTGTGTGTGTGTGTGTGTGACAGAGAGAGAGAGTGACACTTGCTGTGTATTTAAGAAACAAACGCTCAAAGAAACCAAACAGAATGACACAGGCAGAAAGACACTGTTTTATTTTGGTAACCAATGATGCATTTCTTCTCCGCTTGTACAGTGCACCCTGAAGCCGTGTGTGGACCAGGAGATCAGCAGAACAGGAACCACAGAGCGTCAGCGGCAGACATCCAAGCTGCACAGGGCACACGCAGCACCAGGCAGAATTAATGACGTCCCTGATCCACAGCTCAAGCCCAGCCACCCGCTGCCTCCTCGCCGCCTCCTCCCGGGACCTTCAAGGACCACCCACCAGCCACTGGTACACATTCCAATCTTACACAATGGCCCCAGCATCACAGGGCATCTCCTGACATTAAAATCTATCCTGATTTCTGTTGTTTTTCCCTCATCTCTGAGCCGCTGAGTGTGAGTGTGAGTGTGTGTGTGTGTGTGTGTGTGTGTGTGTGTGTGTGTGTCTCTCTCTCTTTTACACAAAAAACACATGTCAGTTGTTAAGGAAAATGTTATAAAACACTTCTTCAGTAAAGACTCAGAGAAGAGAAACACACAGAACTTCTTGCTAGCAAGGGCAGCCTCCACTCTAAGAGACTCCAGTGAGAGAACTGCCCCGGTCTTTATTTTATACTCCATTGAGCGTGTGTGTGTGTGTGTGTGTGTGTGTGTGTGTGTGTGTGTGTGTCCCTTTTACACAAAAAATACATGTGAGTGCACTTGCAACAACTTTTAATATGCAATGTACAGGACTTGCTTGCTAGGCGCCATCCTGTGGACCAAACATGCAATTGAAAGATGTTATTTTCGCCGGTATAACACCTTCTGACACTTTGTACCGCATTGAGCCAGCAGAGGGAGCACCTCTTGTTCAATCCCAGTGGCACAGCAGCTGCTCTGCTTCTGTGTGTGTGTGTGTGTGTGTGTGTGTGTGTGTGTGTGTGTGTGTGTGTGTGACAGAGAGACAGACAGAGAGAGAGAGAGAGAGACACTTGCTGTGTATTTAAAAAACAAGCGCTCAAACAAACCAAAGAGAACGACAGAGGCAGAAAGACACTGTTTTTTTTGTGGTAACCCATGAGGTCTTGCTATCGAATTGTACAGTGCATCCTGAAGCAAGGCCGAGCAGATGACATAGTGCTCCACAGGCCTGCTTCTGGTGCCTGCTCCTGTACCAACCTGCTGCAGAGGCTTCTGTGAAGGGAAACTGCTACATGTTATGTCACCAATCCCTGCCATGCTGCGTGTCTAACGACCCGGCAGGGCCTGCTGAGTACAGTGGTGGTGGACCCAGGCCCTCTGCACCTTCCTTTCTCCGACTGGGACCCTTTTGTCCCATCCTTTTTGGTCCGATTCGCCATATCTCCAGAACCGAAGAAGCCATCGGCGTGGCTTCTTCGCCACAGCGTCCGGCACCCACCAAAACCCCCACCTAGACACCAACATCAGCCCTCTACACCTCTTACTTTTTCAGTTATTCCACTTTTGTCCCATCCTCTCCTGGCTTTTTCCCCATAACCTATCATTTAAGCCTCATCATACCTGCCATGGGCCACTGGAGGGAGACAAATCACCATGCACTAAAATTCAAATTTTGCACTGCAAACCTCACAGTGTCTGTGTCTGTGTGTGTGTGTGTGTGTGTGTGTGTGTGTGTGTGTGTGTGTGTGTGTGTGTGTGTGTGTGTGTGTGTGTGCGCGCTTTGGTGTGTGTGCTTTGGTGTGTGTGTGTGTGTGTGTGTGTGACAGAGAGAGAGAGAGAGAGAGTGACACTTGCTGTGTATTTAAGAAACAAACGCTCAAAGAAACCAAACAGAATGACACAGGCAGAAAGACACTGTTTTATTTTGGTAACCAATGATGCATTTCTTCTCCGCTTGTACAGTGCACCCTGAAGCCGTGTGTGGACCAGGAGATCAGCAGAACAGGAACCACAGAGCGTCAGCGGCAGACATCCAAGCTGCACAGGGCACACGCAGCACCAGGCAGAATTAATGACGTCCCTGATCCACAGCTCAAGCCCAGCCACCCGCTGCCTCCTCGCCGCCTCCTCCCGGGACCTTCAAGGACCACCCACCAGCCACTGGTACACATTCCAATCTTACACAATGGCCCCAGCATCACAGGGCATCTCCTGACATTAAAATCTATCCTGATTTCTGTTGTTTTTCCCTCATCTCTGAGCCGCTGAGTGTGAGTGTGAGTGTGTGTGTGTGTGTGTGTGTGTGTGTGTGTGTGTGTGTGTCTCTCTCTCTTTTACACAAAAAACACATGTCAGTTGTTAAGGAAAATGTTATAAAACACTTCTTCAGTAAAGACTCAGAGAAGAGAAACACACAGAACTTCTTGCTAGCAAGGGCAGCCTCCACTCTAAGAGACTCCAGTGAGAGAACTGCCCCGGTCTTTATTTTATACTCCATTGAGCGTGTGTGTGTGCGTGTGTGTGTGTGTGTGTGTGTGTTGACAGAGAGACAGAGAGAGAGAGAGAGAGAGAGGGAGAGATACAAAGGAATGTAATTCAAATTTTGCACTTCAGACCTTACAGTGTGTGTGTGTGTGTGTGTGTGTGTGTGTGTGTGTGTGTGTGTGTGTGTGTGTGTGTGTGTGTTGACAGAGAGAGAGAGAGACAGAGAGAGAGAGAGAGAGAGAGAGAGAGGGAGAGATACAAAGGAATGTAATTCAAATTTTGCACTTCAGACCTTACAGTGTGTGTGTGTGTGTGTGTGTGTGTGTGTGTGTGTGTGTCTGTCTTTTACACAAAAAATGCACTTGCAACAACTTTAATATGGAATGTACTGGACTTCCCGGCTAGGCGCCCTCCTGTGGATGACAGGTGCAATTGATTGTCAAAAGCAGATATCTAACAGCTTCTGACACTTTGTACCGCATTGAGCCAGCAGAGGGAGCCCCCCTGGTTCAATCCCAGTTGCACAGCAGTTGTGACCAGCTTCTGTCTGTGTGCTTTGGTGTGTGTGAGTGTGTGTGTGTGTGTTGACAGAGAGAGAGAGAGAGAGAGAGAGAGAGAGGGAGAGATACAAAGGAATGTAATTCAAATTTTGCACTTCAGACCTTACTGTGTGTGTGTGTGTGTGTGTGTGTGTGTGTGTGTGTGTGTGTGTGTTGACAGAGAGAGAGAGAGAGAGAGAGAGAGAGAGGGAGAGATACAAAGGAATGTAATTCAAATTTTGCACTTCAGACCTTACTGTGTGTGTGTGTGTGTGTGTGACAGACAGACAGACAGAGAGGGAGATTCAAAGCATCAGGACCAGGAGATGACACAGTGCTCCAAAGGCCTGGTTCTGCTGCCTCCTCCTCCACCCACCTGCTGCAGACGCTTCTGTGAAGGGAAACTGCTACATGTTATGTCACCGATCCCTGCCATGCTGCGTGTCTAACGACCCGGCAGGGCCTGCTGAGTACAGTGGTGGTGGAATCGGCCCGATCGGACACTCCTATCTGCCACTTTGACCTTTTTATTCCGTCAAATTTGGACCCATTTACACCAAGTCCAGAACCGTTGGTGCTATCGACATGGGGTCTTCACCAGCGCGTGCGGAGCGGCAGAAAATCCCCACGTAGACACCACTTTCATCCCTCTACGACACTTACTTTCCCAGTTATTCCATTTTATTCCGTCAAGCTCTGGCTAAATCCCCTTAACCTAACCAACCCTAATCATACCTGCATTTGTCCACTGGAGGGAGACAAAAACACCAAGCTCTGAGATTCAAATTTTGAACTGCAGACCTCACAGTGTCTGTGTGTGTGTGTGTGTGTGTGTGTGCGCTTTGGTGTGTTTGCTTTGGTGTGTGTGTGTGTGTGTGTGTGTGTGTGTGTGTGTGTGACAGAGAGAGAGAGTGACACTTGCTGTGTATTTAAGAAACAAACGCTCAAAGAAACCAAACAGAATGACACAGGCAGAAAGACACTGTTTTATTTTGGTAACCAATGATGCATTTCTTCTCCGCTTGTACAGTGCACCCTGAAGCCGTGTGTGGACCAGGAGATCAGCAGAACAGGAACCACAGAGCGTCAGCGGCAGACATCCAAGCTGCACAGGGCACACGCAGCACCAGGCAGAATTAATGACGTCCCTGATCCACAGCTCAAGCCCAGCCACCCGCTGCCTCCTCGCCGCCTCCTCCCGGGACCTTCAAGGACCACCCACCAGCCACTGGTACACATTCCAATCTTACACAATGGCCCCAGCATCACAGGGCATCTCCTGACATTAAAATCTATCCTGATTTCTGTTGTTTTTCCCTCATCTCTGAGCCGCTGAGTGTGAGTGTGAGTGTGTGTGTGTGTGTGTGTGTGTGTGTGTGTGTGTGTGTCTCTCTCTCTTTTACACAAAAAACACATGTCAGTTGTTAAGGAAAATGTTATAAAACACTTCTTCAGTAAAGACTCAGAGAAGAGAAACACACAGAACTTCTTGCTAGCAAGGGCAGCCTCCACTCTAAGAGACTCCAGTGAGAGAACTGCCCCGGTCTTTATTTTATACTCCATTGAGCGTGTGTGTGTGTGTGTGTGTGTGTGTGTGTGTGTGTGTGTGTGTCCCTTTTACACAAAAAATACATGTGAGTGCACTTGCAACAACTTTTAATATGCAATGTACAGGACTTGCTTGCTAGGCGCCATCCTGTGGACCAAACATGCAATTGAAAGATGTTATTTTCGCCGGTATAACACCTTCTGACACTTTGTACCGCATTGAGCCAGCAGAGGGAGCACCTCTTGTTCAATCCCAGTGGCACAGCAGCTGCTCTGCTTCTGTGTGTGTGTGTGTGTGTGTGTGTGTGTGTGTGTGTGTGTGACAGAGAGACAGACAGAGAGAGAGAGAGAGAGACACTTGCTGTGTATTTAAAAAACAAGCGCTCAAACAAACCAAAGAGAACGACAGAGGCAGAAAGACACTGTTTTTTTTGTGGTAACCCATGAGGTCTTGCTATCGAATTGTACAGTGCATCCTGAAGCAAGGCCGAGCAGATGACATAGTGCTCCACAGGCCTGCTTCTGGTGCCTGCTCCTGTACCAACCTGCTGCAGAGGCTTCTGTGAAGGGAAACTGCTACATGTTATGTCACCAATCCCTGCCATGCTGCGTGTCTAACGACCCGGCAGGGCCTGCTGAGTACAGTGGTGGTGGACCCAGGCCCTCTGCACCTTCCTTTCTCCGACTGGGACCCTTTTGTCCCATCCTTTTTGGTCCGATTCGCCATATCTCCAGAACCGAAGAAGCCATCGGCGTGGCTTCTTCGCCACAGCGTCCGGCACCCACCAAAACCCCCACCTAGACACCAACATCAGCCCTCTACACCTCTTACTTTTTCAGTTATTCCACTTTTGTCCCATCCTCTCCTGGCTTTTTCCCCATAACCTATCATTTAAGCCTCATCATACCTGCCATGGGCCACTGGAGGGAGACAAATCACCATGCACTAAAATTCAAATTTTGCACTGCAAACCTCACAGTGTCTGTGTCTGTGTGTGTGTGTGTGTGTGTGTGTGTGTGTGTGTGTGTGTGTGTGTGTGTGTGTGTGTGTGTGTGTGTGTGCGCGCTTTGGTGTGTGTGCTTTGGTGTGTGTGTGTGTGTGTGTGTGTGACAGAGAGAGAGAGAGAGAGAGTGACACTTGCTGTGTATTTAAGAAACAAACGCTCAAAGAAACCAAACAGAATGACACAGGCAGAAAGACACTGTTTTATTTTGGTAACCAATGATGCATTTCTTCTCCGCTTGTACAGTGCACCCTGAAGCCGTGTGTGGACCAGGAGATCAGCAGAACAGGAACCACAGAGCGTCAGCGGCAGACATCCAAGCTGCACAGGGCACACGCAGCACCAGGCAGAATTAATGACGTCCCTGATCCACAGCTCAAGCCCAGCCACCCGCTGCCTCCTCGCCGCCTCCTCCCGGGACCTTCAAGGACCACCCACCAGCCACTGGTACACATTCCAATCTTACACAATGGCCCCAGCATCACAGGGCATCTCCTGACATTAAAATCTATCCTGATTTCTGTTGTTTTTCCCTCATCTCTGAGCCGCTGAGTGTGAGTGTGAGTGTGTGTGTGTGTGTGTGTGTGTGTGTGTGTGTGTGTGTGTCTCTCTCTCTTTTACACAAAAAACACATGTCAGTTGTTAAGGAAAATGTTATAAAACACTTCTTCAGTAAAGACTCAGAGAAGAGAAACACACAGAACTTCTTGCTAGCAAGGGCAGCCTCCACTCTAAGAGACTCCAGTGAGAGAACTGCCCCGGTCTTTATTTTATACTCCATTGAGCGTGTGTGTGTGCGTGTGTGTGTGTGTGTGTGTGTGTTGACAGAGAGACAGAGAGAGAGAGAGAGAGAGAGGGAGAGATACAAAGGAATGTAATTCAAATTTTGCACTTCAGACCTTACAGTGTGTGTGTGTGTGTGTGTGTGTGTGTGTGTGTGTGTGTGTGTGTGTTGACAGAGAGAGAGAGAGACAGAGAGAGAGAGAGAGAGAGAGAGAGAGGGAGAGATACAAAGGAATGTAATTCAAATTTTGCACTTCAGACCTTACAGTGTGTGTGTGTGTGTGTGTGTGTGTGTGTGTGTGTGTGTCTGTCTTTTACACAAAAAATGCACTTGCAACAACTTTAATATGGAATGTACTGGACTTCCCGGCTAGGCGCCCTCCTGTGGATGACAGGTGCAATTGATTGTCAAAAGCAGATATCTAACAGCTTCTGACACTTTGTACCGCATTGAGCCAGCAGAGGGAGCCCCCCTGGTTCAATCCCAGTTGCACAGCAGTTGTGACCAGCTTCTGTCTGTGTGCTTTGGTGTGTGTGAGTGTGTGTGTGTGTGTGTGTGTTGACAGAGAGAGAGAGAGAGAGAGAGAGAGAGAGGGAGAGATACAAAGGAATGTAATTCAAATTTTGCACTTCAGACCTTACTGTGTGTGTGTGTGTGTGTGTGTGTGTGTGTGTGTGTGTGTGTGTTGACAGAGAGAGAGAGAGAGAGAGAGAGAGAGAGGGAGAGATACAAAGGAATGTAATTCAAATTTTGCACTTCAGACCTTACTGTGTGTGTGTGTGTGTGTGTGACAGACAGACAGACAGAGAGGGAGATTCAAAGCATCAGGACCAGGAGATGACACAGTGCTCCAAAGGCCTGGTTCTGCTGCCTCCTCCTCCACCCACCTGCTGCAGACGCTTCTGTGAAGGGAAACTGCTACATGTTATGTCACCGATCCCTGCCATGCTGCGTGTCTAACGACCCGGCAGGGCCTGCTGAGTACAGTGGTGGTGGAATCGGCCCGATCGGACACTCCTATCTGCCACTTTGACCTTTTTATTCCGTCAAATTTGGACCCATTTACACCAAGTCCAGAACCGTTGGTGCTATCGACATGGGGTCTTCACCAGCGCGTGCGGAGCGGCAGAAAATCCCCACGTAGACACCACTTTCATCCCTCTACGACACTTACTTTCCCAGTTATTCCATTTTATTCCGTCAAGCTCTGGCTAAATCCCCTTAACCTAACCAACCCTAATCATACCTGCATTTGTCCACTGGAGGGAGACAAAAACACCAAGCTCTGAGATTCAAATTTTGAACTGCAGACCTCACAGTGTCTGTGTGTGTGTGTGTGTGTGTGCGCTTTGGTGTGTTTGCTTTGGTGTGTGTGTGTGTGTGTGTGTGTGTGTGTGTGTGACAGAGAGAGAGAGTGACACTTGCTGTGTATTTAAGAAACAAACGCTCAAAGAAACCAAACAGAATGACACAGGCAGAAAGACACTGTTTTATTTTGGTAACCAATGATGCATTTCTTCTCCGCTTGTACAGTGCACCCTGAAGCCGTGTGTGGACCAGGAGATCAGCAGAACAGGAACCACAGAGCGTCAGCGGCAGACATCCAAGCTGCACAGGGCACACGCAGCACCAGGCAGAATTAATGACGTCCCTGATCCACAGCTCAAGCCCAGCCACCCGCTGCCTCCTCGCCGCCTCCTCCCGGGACCTTCAAGGACCACCCACCAGCCACTGGTACACATTCCAATCTTACACAATGGCCCCAGCATCACAGGGCATCTCCTGACATTAAAATCTATCCTGATTTCTGTTGTTTTTCCCTCATCTCTGAGCCGCTGAGTGTGAGTGTGAGTGTGTGTGTGTGTGTGTGTGTGTGTGTGTGTGTGTGTGTGTCTCTCTCTCTTTTACACAAAAAACACATGTCAGTTGTTAAGGAAAATGTTATAAAACACTTCTTCAGTAAAGACTCAGAGAAGAGAAACACACAGAACTTCTTGCTAGCAAGGGCAGCCTCCACTCTAAGAGACTCCAGTGAGAGAACTGCCCCGGTCTTTATTTTATACTCCATTGAGCGTGTGTGTGTGCGTGTGTGTGTGTGTGTGTGTGTGTTGACAGAGAGACAGAGAGAGAGAGAGAGAGAGAGGGAGAGATACAAAGGAATGTAATTCAAATTTTGCACTTCAGACCTTACAGTGTGTGTGTGTGTGTGTGTGTGTGTGTGTGTGTGTGTGTGTGTGTGTGTGTGTGTGTGTGTGTGTTGACAGAGAGAGAGAGAGACAGAGAGAGAGAGAGAGAGAGAGAGAGAGGGAGAGATACAAAGGAATGTAATTCAAATTTTGCACTTCAGACCTTACAGTGTGTGTGTGTGTGTGTGTGTGTGTGTGTGTGTGTGTGTCTGTCTTTTACACAAAAAATGCACTTGCAACAACTTTAATATGGAATGTACTGGACTTCCCGGCTAGGCGCCCTCCTGTGGATGACAGGTGCAATTGATTGTCAAAAGCAGATATCTAACAGCTTCTGACACTTTGTACCGCATTGAGCCAGCAGAGGGAGCCCCCCTGGTTCAATCCCAGTTGCACAGCAGTTGTGACCAGCTTCTGTCTGTGTGCTTTGGTGTGTGTGAGTGTGTGTGTGTGTGTGTGTGTTGACAGAGAGAGAGAGAGAGAGAGAGAGAGAGAGGGAGAGATACAAAGGAATGTAATTCAAATTTTGCACTTCAGACCTTACTGTGTGTGTGTGTGTGTGTGTGTGTGTGTGTGTGTGTGTGTGTGTGTTGACAGAGAGAGAGAGAGAGAGAGAGAGAGAGAGGGAGAGATACAAAGGAATGTAATTCAAATTTTGCACTTCAGACCTTACTGTGTGTGTGTGTGTGTGTGTGACAGACAGACAGACAGAGAGGGAGATTCAAAGCATCAGGACCAGGAGATGACACAGTGCTCCAAAGGCCTGGTTCTGCTGCCTCCTCCTCCACCCACCTGCTGCAGACGCTTCTGTGAAGGGAAACTGCTACATGTTATGTCACCGATCCCTGCCATGCTGCGTGTCTAACGACCCGGCAGGGCCTGCTGAGTACAGTGGTGGTGGAATCGGCCCGATCGGACACTCCTATCTGCCACTTTGACCTTTTTATTCCGTCAAATTTGGACCCATTTACACCAAGTCCAGAACCGTTGGTGCTATCGACATGGGGTCTTCACCAGCGCGTGCGGAGCGGCAGAAAATCCCCACGTAGACACCACTTTCATCCCTCTACGACACTTACTTTCCCAGTTATTCCATTTTATTCCGTCAAGCTCTGGCTAAATCCCCTTAACCTAACCAACCCTAATCATACCTGCATTTGTCCACTGGAGGGAGACAAAAACACCAAGCTCTGAGATTCAAATTTTGAACTGCAGACCTCACAGTGTCTGTGTGTGTGTGTGTGTGTGTGTGCGCTTTGGTGTGTTTGCTTTGGTGTGTGTGTGTGTGTGTGTGTGTGTGTGTGTGTGTGTGACAGAGAGAGAGAGTGACACTTGCTGTGTATTTAAGAAACAAACGCTCAAAGAAACCAAACAGAATGACACAGGCAGAAAGACACTGTTTTATTTTGGTAACCAATGATGCATTTCTTCTCCGCTTGTACAGTGCACCCTGAAGCCGTGTGTGGACCAGGAGATCAGCAGAACAGGAACCACAGAGCGTCAGCGGCAGACATCCAAGCTGCACAGGGCACACGCAGCACCAGGCAGAATTAATGACGTCCCTGATCCACAGCTCAAGCCCAGCCACCCGCTGCCTCCTCGCCGCCTCCTCCCGGGACCTTCAAGGACCACCCACCAGCCACTGGTACACATTCCAATCTTACACAATGGCCCCAGCATCACAGGGCATCTCCTGACATTAAAATCTATCCTGATTTCTGTTGTTTTTCCCTCATCTCTGAGCCGCTGAGTGTGAGTGTGAGTGTGTGTGTGTGTGTGTGTGTGTGTGTGTGTGTGTGTGTGTCTCTCTCTCTTTTACACAAAAAACACATGTCAGTTGTTAAGGAAAATGTTATAAAACACTTCTTCAGTAAAGACTCAGAGAAGAGAAACACACAGAACTTCTTGCTAGCAAGGGCAGCCTCCACTCTAAGAGACTCCAGTGAGAGAACTGCCCCGGTCTTTATTTTATACTCCATTGAGCGTGTGTGTGTGTGTGTGTGTGTGTGTGTGTGTGTGTGTGTGTGTCCCTTTTACACAAAAAATACATGTGAGTGCACTTGCAACAACTTTTAATATGCAAT